>NC_091472.1:311323913-311441413 GCF_036971445.1 Narcine bancroftii
TGATATTTATAGTAAAGAGATGATTTTACCTGTATTGACAAAATTTGAATCCTTGATTTCCTCTATACCAAAAAAGGATAATATTTCAGTTATGTATCAAGTGTTATAAGATAGTATGGATAAACCGGACTGGAAGAAGTCTAAGCTTAAATGGGAAAATGATTTAACTTTTATTTTTCTGGAAGATTACTGGGCAGATATGTGTTATGATAATGTAACTAAATTGACAAATGTACGATATGGAATGGTTCATTATAATTTTTTACATCAGTTATATTTAACTCCGGAGAAATTGAAAAAAAAATGGTTTTAGTAATTCGTATTCTTGTTTTCGATGTGGTTTATGTACTGGAACTTTTTTACATGCTGTTTGGTCCTGTGTTAAAGTACAACCATTTTGGGAAGAAATTAGGTTAGTTTTGGAAAAAATTATATAATATTAAGTTACCATTAGACCCATCTATTTTTCTAATGGGCTACATGGTTCCTTTAAGGGGGTTAGGGTTGGATAAGTTTCAAATTGCATTTGTACTATTAGTGTTGTCTGTGGCATGAAAATGTGTAGCTAGTACATGGAAAGATAATATAGAGATTAGTATAATTGAGAAAAGAGAGGGAGAGATGCAGAGAAGAGGGGAGATAGAGGAAGGGGAGGGGGTGGGAGAGGGATAGAAAGAGAGAGAGAGATGCAGAAGAGGGGAGATAGAGGAAGGGGAGGGAGTGGGAGAGGGATCGAAAGAGAGGGAGATGCAAAGAGGGGAGATAGAGGAAGGGAAAGGGAGTGGGAGAGGGATAGAAAGAGAGGGAGATGCAGAGAAGAGGGGAGATAGAGGAAGGGAAAGGGAGTGGGAGAGGGATAGAAAGAGGGAAATGCAGAGAAGAGGGGAGATAGAGGAAGGGAAAGGGAGTGGGAGAGGGATAGAAAGAGAGGGAGATGCAGAGAAGAGGGGAGATAGAGGAAGGGAAAGGGAGTGGGAGAGGGATAGAAAGAGGGAAATGCAGAGAAGAGGGGAGATAGAGGAAGGGAAAGGGAGTGGGAGAGGGATAGAAAGAGGGAGATGCAGAGAAGAAGGGAAATAGAGGAAGAGGAGGGAGTGGATAGAAAGAGAGGGAGAGATGGAGAGAAGAGGGGAAGATAGAGGAAGGGGAGGGAGTGGGAGAGGGATCGAAAGAGAGGAAGAGAAAGTGAGACCAAGGAGAGAGATAGAGGGAGAAGGGGAGGGAGTGGGAGGGAGTAGAGGAGAGATAGAGAAAGGCAGAGAGGGAGACAGAAGGAGGAGGGAGGGGGAAAGGGTAAAGGGGAGATAGAGACAGAGGGATAGTAAGTGAGAGATAACGAAAGGAGGAAGGGGGTGAGAGATAGCGGGGGGGGGAGGCAGTGGGAGAGGGGAGATGGAGAGTTAGACAAAGGCAGAGGGAGAGAGAGGGGGAAGGCAGGAGAGCGGGATAGAGAGAGAGAAACCTCCACCGTCAGCATCAGTTTCACTTGCTCTCTCTCCAATTGCCAGCGTATGATGAGTTTTGCATAGAAAATCTTCCACCATTCCCTCCCCCTTCCTGGGATTAGGAGTTCTAATAACTTGCCGGCAGTGTCAATATTTGTACTCAGGGTATGACAGGTGCAGCGCAGGATCTCCGATGCACGAATGCGAACGAGCCCCCCCCCCCTCTCCCTCCCTCTCTCTCTCCCTCCCTCTTTCTCTCTCCCTCCCTCCCCCAGCACTCCTTTCAGTCTCGGCGTTCGGCGGAGAGCTTTATAAAAGGCACGGCTCTTGTAAGCGAAGGCAGTCCGGCCCACTCTGAGAGACAAGATCCCCCGGGCAGGTGAGTGAGCGACACCTGCACACAATGCCTTGCCGACGTGTCACTTACCTCTGCAGGTAAGTTTGGCCCCCAAGAAGTGGGCTGGCGAGTTTAAAATTAAACTGAGATGGATTTTAATGGAACTGATTCGATTTAAAATCTGGAAACAAATTGAGAAAATATTTCTGCTTTGAGAATGTTGAATTCACCCCGTTTTTATAAGAAAAAGTTTGCTGCCGAATCTTGGACTCGTCTGAATTGGGGGCAACTCCATCGCGTTGAGGGGCCTGGAGATTGATACACAGTGACTTTGCACTGGGGTGGATCGGGACAGGTTTCTCGGGTGTGTGAACCAGTATTTCTCTGTGTGGATATAAATAGGAAACTTCTCTTGCCTCAAAACCGCCACCCGAGAAGAGGGAAATAAGTTTTAAATCTCCCAGCTCACTTTTTTGGGTTATGAGTTTAATTCATGAACATTTACGTGGCTTAATGTTAAATTGCACGTTACCATATGGACCCAGTGACAAGGCCATTCAACATTTTATAGAGTTTTTAAAAAATTAAACTTTTAAAATCAGTTCTCTTCCTCTTCCTTGTAATATTTCCAGTCTGGTTTTAGTGAACCCCCCCCCCCCCCCATCAGGTCCACCTGGCCACTCGCAACCCACCGGGGGTCGCCCCCCTGATTTGGGAAGCCTGTGTCGATTCCAGCGGCGCTGGAGAATTTTTCAAGAGAGATGCCCAATTGCCTTGGGAAATGCAACTCTGCAAATCTCCCCCCCCCACCCCCAACCTGCAGCTGAGCTGAGATTTTTCAGGGACCCCCCACCCCACCACCCTCCGCCTCGAAACACACGCACACGGCGAGTATTTGCAATAATTCTGTGAATGGTGTCTTTTTCCAGGTTTATTTTAAAAAAGACCCAACTCTTTTGCGCATCAGGGCGGCCGCTGTGATTGAAGATTGATTCCGCCACACCCCAACTGAAAGGCCACGTCAGACAAAGACGATTTATTGACCCAGAGGCTCCGGACCCCGGGTGAGCTCGGATCCAGGGGATTCACTGAAGCAGCTGCGAGCACCTCTGACACCTTGGAAGATTTTCTTTCTTACCTTCCCCCCCACCACCACCTCCCCCCCCCACCACCACCACCTCCCCCCCCCCCACCACCACCACCTCCCCCCCCCCACCACCACCTCCCCCCCCCACCACCACCTCCCCCCCCCCACCACCACCTCCCCCCCCCCCCACCACCACCTCCCCCCCCCCCCACCACCACCTCCCCCCCCCCCCACCACCACCTCCCCCCCCCACCACCACCTCCCCCCCCCACCACCACCTCCCCCCCCCCACCACCACCTCCCCCCCCCCACCACCACCTCCCCCCCCCCACCACCACCTCCCCCCCCCCACCACCACCTCCCCCCCCACCACCACCTCCCCCCCCCCACCACCACCTCCCCCCCCCCACCACCACCTCCCCCCCCCACCACCACCTCCCCCCCCCCACCACCACCTCCCCCCCCCCACCACCACCTCCCCCCCCCCCACCATGGCACACCTACTCCTTCCCAACCTGGTGTGGACCTACTTGAGAAGCCGAGCGCGATCGGCCGGCCACACACCCCCCCCCCCCCTCCCCCGGACTTGACCAGGGATGACTGCGCCTGCAAGACGCCGAGCCAAGCAAGCAATACCTGTTGTGTGAGTTTTGTTCGTTCGGCTCGCGTTACGCAGGGGTGGTATATCGACAGGACATCCCCTACCCCCCCTTCCACCCACCCCCACAAACGTTACACCTGCCCCTCCCGCCACTGTCCCAGCAGTCCGCAGGACCAACCAAACGCCGGACAACCTGGAGTTCCCAGGATCACAGGAGAGGTCCGGCAGTGGCTGCGATCAGCCTTCCCCAATAATGGTTGTGAGTTGTGCTTGTTCACTGGCGTCTGTCACTTCATAGTTGTTGGAAGGATTATTTTGCAAAACAATAGAAGATGGCACCGTTCGAAATATGAATTCTGTTTCATTTTTTATATCAGACTTTCAATAGTTGTGTAAGAAAATAAACTTTTTAAAAAAAAAAATCTTAAGGACTCCTGCCTCTCATTGTACACACACATTAGTTTCTGTCAGAAGAGGGTAGAGTTTGTATAATATTGTAAAGGCTCTTCAACAGTTTGTGTAAATTTAATTTAAAATTTAGACATCGTACGGTAACAGGCCATTTCGGCCCACCAACCTGTGCTGTCCAATTTATACCCCATTAACCTACACCCCCCCCTCCCCCCTCAGTATGTTTTGAGTGGTGGAAGGTGGGGGAAATCCATGCAGACCTGGGGAGAATCTGCAAACTCCTTATAGACAGCACCCCGGTCGCTGACGCTGTAAAGACATTGCGCTAACCGCTACTGGGTGTGTTCGGCAAGGATGTGGAAGCTATGGAGAGGGGGCAGAGGAGATTCTCCAAGACGTTGACTGGATTGGAAAATAAGTCTTGTGAGGCAAGGTTAGCAGAGCTGGGGAATTTTCTTGTTGGAGCGAAGGAGGACGAGAGGAGGCTTAACAGATTCTGAGAGGCATACACAAGGTCAACAGCCAGCACTTTTTTTTCCCCAGGGCTGGAATAGAAAACACCAGGGACAACTGTACAAAGTGAAGGGAGGAAAGTTGAGGGGAGATGTGAGGGGTAAGTTTTGACACAGAGTTGCAGGTACTTGGAGTGCCTTGCCAGGGGTGGTGGTGGAGCATTTAAGAGTCTCTTAGACACATGAATGAAAGAAAAATAGAGGGTTATGAGGTAGGAAGGGTTTAGTACATTTTTGGTAGGAATTTATAGGTCGGCACAACATTGAGGGCCAAAGGGCCTGTTCTGTGCTGTGCTATGTCAGGTGTCCTTAAATGTTTTAGACATGACCCCTTCATGAAATATTTGATCTCTTATCAACCCCCAGGCATGGAATCCTGGTGCTGGGTGGGTTAGGTGGTGGCACCTGATTCAGGTGGCGGCACTGGACGGGGGCTGTGAGTGGGGTTGTGATGCTGGACGTGGGGGGGGGGGTGCTAACATGGGTACTATATATATATATATATATATATATATATATATATATACACACACATATATACTTGTGTAATAGTCGATCCTGTGTTAAAATTAACCCCTCCATTTGGTCTCAGCCTGCCATTCGAACGCGATCGCGGATCCTTGCCCCGAAGCCCACCCATCCAAACTCTCAACTGCGGATCTTCACTCCAGTGGCATCTGAACTACCAACGCCCTAACCATGAACATATCACCTGGTCCAGGTCAACTGATCTTCCGATCCCTTGAATGATGCAGGTACTTTTGAGGTCAAAATTGACCCAGGTAAAAGACAACCCCACCTTTATTCCCCTCAAAAGTGGTCCAGAATCTTTGATGATTACACCTGTATAAAACATAGAACACATACCTCTTTCTATCCTCTGCTCTAACTTAATTCAAAGGCCAAAATCAAATACAACATGGTGGCCACCAAAGCTTGCTCTCACGAGTGATTAGTACTATTTTCAATTGACCCCCCACTTGTGTTTTTGACCCCCTGGCATTAATCGACCCCTTGGATGGTCCCATCGACTAACAGGTTCAATATCAAGACCCCTATAGATTTTGGAGACCCCTATTCTATGTTCTAACAACATGATTAAATACAAAAAGAGGGCCTGACCCGAAATGTTAACAGAATTGTTTTGCTCCATGGACGCTGCCTAACCCACTGAGTCCATCCAGCTTCTGCTTGTTCCAGTAAATAAGTTCTCTGGTTTGGGGATGGTTCTATTCCTACTGGGGCAATTCTTGGTCTGGACATCCAAAGAGGACTAAAGTGATACTTAGTTATCCACTTGCACAATTCCAATGTGGAAGAATTTCTTTTCACAAAAAATACATTTTTTCACATGAAATAATTTCCAAAAGAAACTCATTCGGAGTCTTTTCACATCCTTAGTGACATATCCATTCACATCCATCACTGTAGTAAAAAGACTGACATGCTGGAGGACCTCGGGGGTCTTTTCAGCATCCATAGGAGACAAAGGTACATTGCTGAAGTTTCGGGCCTGAGCCTTTCTTCAAGGAAAAGTTAGAAAAGGCAGAAGCAGGATATATCAGAAAGTCTCAGAATTTGAACAAGGGGGAGGAATCCAGACCAACAAAAGGTGTTAATTGGATGTGATAAGGGACTAGGCGAGAATTTATCATGCCTTTTAAAGGAGGCAGGGAATGGAAAGATGATGGGTGGAGGAGGGGGGGGGGTTGAAATGGGCGGCCACTGGGAGACCCACGCTATCGTGGCGGACAGAGCCGAGGTGCTCAACATCTGGTGCCATTTTCATCCCTGTATATTCCTTCTCTTTGCCATCACTATAGCCCCTTGTCATTACCCCCCAGCCCTACTCTGTTTGTTTGAAGGACTTCCCCTCTGGACTCTGTTCTAATGTGGAGCCCCTCATCCTCCTAAAAATAGTTCCAGTCTCTCCATATAGTTAAAACCCACCAGTCCCATTAACAACCCAGTTAGTCTTCTGGCAGGAGGTGCGAGCTCAGAATATGTGGCTGAAATATGGATAAAGAAACTAGATTCTATGGAGTCCAAACATTCAAGATTCCTTTATTGTCATGTAATAGTACAGAACAAGTAATATTACACAATGTTGCCGAAGGAAAAGAGTCACCATTAGAATGGCCCACCACTCCTTGTGGTAAGGAGGAGAAATAAAAGCCCCTACAGATGCTAGAAGCAAACAATAATGGCCCATAAATATTAAATTCACAGATTTCTCTCTCCACGGGTCTGCCTGAGCTACTGAGTATCTCAAGCATTTTCCTTTTATTCTAATAAAATTTCAACATTTTGCTGTGGTGTCACCTCATTCTAGAATTGATTTGTCGTCAAAGGAATTCATTGATGTGTTCTTGTCCAGAACCTCCCAATCACCGCATGGCAAATGAAAAAGACATGAGAGGGATACTGCATAGAAACAGCTAGTTCATGCTGACCAAGTTGCCTACCATTTGCCTGTGTTTGGCTCATTTCCCTCTAAACCTTTCTCGTCCACAAGGCTGTCCGAATGTCTTTCAAATGCTGCAGTCACATCTGCCTCTACCACTGCGACTGGCAACTTGTTCCACATATCCACCACTTTGTGTAAAAAGATTGCCCCTGTCCCCTTTAAATCTTTTGATTCTCACCATTAATCCACTACTTCTAGCCTTGTTTAAAGAATGCCTGACGATCCAGTCTCTCCTTGTAATTCAAGCCCTCCAGTCTCAATAGCGGTTTCGAGAATCTTTTCTGTACTGGCGCCAGCAAGAGACATAAGGTCAGACAATTTGCAAGAAATCTGAATTTTTATTAAGGTAGCCTTAATTCAGGGCATAGAACACACAGTTCAGGCCCATCAGCGCATGATGTTCTGCCATCCCATTTTTACCTACCAAAAAAAACTAAATACTCCCCACCTCGTAACCCTCGATTTTTCTTTCATCCATGCGCCTGGCTAAGAGTCTCTTAAATGCCCCTATTGTTCCAACCTCCACCACCATCCCTGCAATTGCATTCCAGGCACCCATCACTCTCTGTGTAAAAATAAACTTACCTCTGATGTCTCCCCTAGACCTTTCCCGCCTTCATTATGTACAGATGTCCTCGTGTGTTTGCGAATCCCGCCCTGGGAAAAAAAATGCTGGCTGCCTCCCTTGTCTACGCCTCTTAGAATCTTGTTAACCTCTATCAAGTCTATCCTCATCCTTCTGTGGTCCAAGGAGAAAAGTCCCAGCTCTGCTAACCTTGTCTCATAAGACATATTTTCTAATCCGGTCGACATCCTGGTAAATCCCCTCTGCACCCTCTCCACAGCTTCCACATCCTTCTCATAATGAGGTGATCAGAATTGAACACAATATTCTAAGTGTGGTCTCACCAGAGACTTGTAGAGTTGCAACATCACCTGATGACTCCTGAGCTTAGTCCCCTGACTAATGAAGCCCAGTATCCCGTAGGCCTTCTTAACTATCCTGTCAAGCTGTGCAGCGCCCTTGACAGATGCATGGATTTGGACCTCAAGGCCCTTCTGACCTTCCTTGAATTAACCACGTACTTAGCCTTCAAGATTGAGCTTCTAAAATGCATCACCTCACACATATCCGGATTGAACTCTGTCTGCCACTTTTCCGCCCAACTCCGGTCTATATCCTGTCGTAACCTTTGACAACCATCAACACTATCCACAACTCCTCCAAAATTTGTATCAGCTGCAAACTTACTGATCCATCCCTCTACATTGTCATCCAGGTCATTTATAGAAATCACAAAGAGCAGGGGTCCCAGAACAGATCCCTGCAGCCCCTCCACTAGTCACTGACAAGCAGGAAGAATACTTTCTATCCACTACTACTCTCTGCTTTCGACAGACAAGAATCCAAACATGAGATCCCACGTCTCATGACTTTCTGAACGAGTCTCTCGTGAGGGACCTTGACAAATCCATATGCATCACATCTAAATTTCAGATTTCAGTTTTATTGTCAGTGTACATACATGATTTTACATACAACCCTGAGATTCTTTTTCCTGAAGGCGCAACAGAATTACCACTTATTGGCAGTGCAAAAAAAACTGTACTCAATGTACACATGTAAACAAATAAAGAAATGTAAACAAACTGACTGTGCAATATGAATAGAAAAAAAATTAATAACGTGCACAAGTAAGAGGCCTTAAATGAGTCTCTGATTGAGTTTGTCATTGACGAATCTGATGGTGGAGGGGTGGCAGCTGTTCCTGATCATGGTGGTGTGAGCCTTGCAGCGACTATACCTCTTACCAGTGAGAACAGAGTGTGCGCTGGTTGGGGGGTGGATCCTTGACGATTGCTGCTGCTCTCCGACAGCAGCATTCCCTACAGATGTTCTTGATGATGGGGAGGGCTTTGCCTGTCATGTCCTGGGCTGTGTCCACTACCTTTTTGCAGAACTTTCTGCAAAGGGGTATTGATGTCCCCTTACGGCAGCTGGTCATCTACCTTCAATTTATTTTGTTACCTCCTCAAAAAAAACACAATTAGGCTCGTGAGACATGACCTTCCCCTCACAAAGCCATGCTGATTCTCTTTATCTTCCCCACCCCATCGGGAAGAAGATTCATGTGACACCTTCCTGCTGTTATCAGACCTGTTCAATTTGAGTTTCAACCTTCTTGTTTGCTTGCTCTGTACCAACAGATCTCTCCCTGTAACATTGCCCTTCTGCACATTGCCTTGCTCGCTGTTGGACGGCTGACGAAACAAACTCGATCACGGCGCCTTGATACATGTCACAATAATCTTGAACTTGAAACCAAAAAAAAACCCATTAGGAGCCTAAAAGGAGAAACTGACTTGCCTGAGGGGAGTGTGAATGTTCTCCCTTTGGGTTTCCCTCCTGTATCCCAAAGACTTGCAGGTTAGGCTTGTGTCGGTGGGGCGGTACCCTGCAGGAATTAACGGGAATGTGGGGAGAATACAATGGGATTAGTGAAGGATTAGTGTCAATTAGTCTTTGATGGATGACGCAGATTCACTGAACACAGAACAGTACACCGCAGTACGGGCCCTGTAGCCCACAATGTTGTGCTGGGCTATATAAACCAACTCCACATCAATCTAACCATTCTCTCCCTTGCAGCCAATAACCCTCATTTTTCATACATTATGTGCCCTCCTGAGAATCTTTTAAGTCTTTCAATGCAACTTCTGAGCTGTGTAAAACCGATTTAACATTTTAAATACCAAATAACAAAATTTGTCTTAAAGATAGGAAAAAAAATGCAAATAATCTATGACCTCATTAAGTTCCAGCTGTGGCGTGTGTAAAGCTGAGGGGCAAGATGCAAAATATATCCTGCCATGAGCACAGTAAGTTAAAAAATGTTTCTGGACTCCCTGATGATTCGAGAGACGTCAGATGTGCTTACCATGGGATGAGCTCAGCAGTGTCTGTGCCTGGGTGGGAAAAAATATTTGTCAATGTTTTGGGTTGGGACCCTGCATCGGGTCCCAATGAGGAGAGGGACCTCCTTGGTCCATCGATCACCCATTGGTCCCTACCTCATTCTAGCAAGAACAGCACCTCAAATTCTGCATGTAGCCTGCCCCTAATTGCATGACCTTGCAGTTTTCCAATTTCAGGCAAATTGTACCTTCGATATTCTGCCCCCACCCTTTCTCTCTCCCTCCTTCCCATTCTTTGTTCCTTTTTCCATATCCCCCTCCAGCCCTTATATGCATAATTTCCTGGTTCCATTGCTTACTGCCCAGACCAACTATCATGTTTTCTCTCCCATCTGCTTTCATCCTCCCTTCATCTCTCCCACGATCACTTTCCTGCACTCTTGGAACTTGTAGGCCTTGAGTCTATCTTCACCCACCCCTCCTTTTCCCCCCAGCCCGGTCCCATCAGCTTTGTTTTCTCCTTGATTGCTTCCACCTACCACCTTGTCACCTAACTTCTCCTCATTCCTGGACATCTGCCCCATCACCCCTCATCACCACCCCCAAGCCCCCTCTCACCTCCTGACCCCTGTCTCACTCTTCTCAATACTGGCTCTCTTCCCTCTCACTCTCGTTCACGATGAAGGCACCATACCTTAAATGTCAACAGTTCTCTTCCACCACCCCCTCCACACTTTTTTTTTTCCCCCACTTTGGTTTGCTGCTTGACCTGGTTAGTACTTCCAGCAGTTTGATTTAAATCAAGATTCCTGCATTTACACTGAACATTAGGCCAATAAGTTTGATGTCGGTGGTCAGTAAACTAATGGAAAGTATTCTTAGAGATAAAATGTATAAGTATCTAGAGAGGCAGGGACTGGTCAGGGACATCCAACATGAGTTTATGTGGGGAAGGTCATGATTGACAAATCTTGTTGAATTTTTTTGTGGAAGTGACTAGGAAGGTTGATGAGGGTAGAGCAGTAGATGTGGTCTATATGAGTCTTCAGTAAGGCCTTCGATGAGGTTCCACATGGAAGGTTGGTAAGGAAGGTTCAGGTGCTAGGTATTAATGTTGAGGTAGTCAGATGGGTTCAACGGTGGCTAGAGGATAGATGCCAGAGAGTCATGGTGGATAACTGTCTGTCAGGGTGGAGGCCGGTGACAAGTGGTGTGCCTCAGGGTTTGGAGTTGGGTCTTTTGTTGTTGGTCATTTACATTAATGATCTGGATGATGGGGTGGTAAATTGGATTAGTAAATATGCAGATGATACTAAAATAGGTGGAATTGTGGATAATGAAGATTTCAGAGAGATTTGGACTGCTTAGAAGAGTGGGCTGAAAGGTGGCCGATGGAGTTTAATGTAGATAAGTGTGAGGTGCTTCAGTTTGGGAAAAATAATCAAAACAGGACGTATGCAGTGAAGGCGGGGAGGGGGGGGCATTGAGGAATGTAGAGGAACAGAGAGATCTTTGAATAACGGTTCATCCTTCTTTGAAAGTGGATTCTCATGTGGATAGGTTGGTGAAGAAGGCTTTTGGTATGCTGTCCTTTATAAATCATAGCATAGAATACAGGAGTTGGGAGATGATGTTGAGACTATTCAAAGTATTGGTGAGGCCAAATTTGGAATATTGCGTGCAGTTCCGATCCTCAAATTATAGGAAGGATATCAATAAAGTAGAGAGGATGCAGAAAAGATTTACTAAAATGTTGCCTGGATTGCAGTATCTTGAATATAAAGAAAGATTCATTAGACTGGGTCTTTATTCATTGAGGCGTAGAAGGTTGAGAGGGGATTTGATAGAGGTATTTAAAATGATGAGGGGGATAGATAGAGTAGATGTGAATAGGATCTTCCCCTTGAGGGTAGGTGAGATTGGAATGAGAGGTCATAAGATAAGGGTTAGGAGGCAAAAGTTTAGAAATAACATAAGTGGAAGCTTCTTCACTCAGAGAGTGGTGGCTGAGTGGAATGACCTTCTGGAAGAGGTGGTTGCAGCAGGGTCAATTTTGTCATTTAAGAAAAAGTTGGATACGTGCATGGATGTGAATGGATTGGAGGGTTATGGGCAGGGAGCAGGTAAGTAGGACTCCAGGAGATCACTTAATCGATAAGGTCTAGAGGGGCCGAGATGGCCTGTTTCCATACTGTAATTGTTATATGATTATGGTTACTACAGCACATTACAGGCTCTTCGGCCTACAATGTTGTGCCAACCTATGTAGACTTACCCCATCACAATCTAACCCTTCCCTACCTCACATCCATAACCCTCTATTTTTTTTATATCCACGTGGCTGTCTAAGAATCTTATGAATGTCCCTATTGTACCAGCCTCAACCACCAGCCCAGGTCAGGCATTTGAGGCACATAAAACCTGTGCATAAAACCTACCTCTGACATCTCCCTTAAAATTTCCTCCCCTCAGCTTAAACAGATTTTTTTTTAGATATACAGCATGGTAACAGGTCATTTCAGCCCATAAGCCCATGTTGCCCAATTTACACCCAATTAACCTACGTTTCGAACGGGTGGAGGAAACCGGAGCCCCCTAGGAAAACCCATGGGTAAAACATACAAGTTCCTTACAGACAGCGTAGATTTTGAACCTCGGTCCCGATTGCTGGCCCTGTAAAGGCGTTGCGCTAACCGCAATAACCGTGCTGCCCCTATGTGCCAGATGCCCTCTGGTATTTGCTAACACTGTCCCAGGAACAAGGTGCTGGCTGTCGACCCGATCTAAGCCCCTCATAATCTTATATACTTCTATTAAGTCACCTCTCATCACTCCAAAGGGAAAAGTGCAAGCTCTGTCAAACTTTCTTCTTGTGACATGTTCTCTATTCCAGGCAACATCCTCTTCTGTTTCCTCAGGTGAGCTTGCATCTGAGTCCTGGTGCAGTGTCCCACGACATGCTGTGGAGCACAGGTCTGGGCGCCCTGAATGCTTTGACCCATGCCCTGCAACTTGGGTCTGAATAGAGATGCCAGCTCGTTGTCAGAGCAATCCAGCACAAGATGATGAGCGAACAGGGAGAAGTTGGAGGGGATTAAATGGGTCAGGCAGCATCCATGGATAGAAATGATCAATCAGCCTTTGGGTCAGGACGTTTTGGGTTGGCACTTTTTACTGCACTCAAATTCAGTCTCAGATACTCCAGGATTGAAGGACATCTGCTTAGAACAGGAGAATTTCTTCAGCCAGAGGGTGGTGAATCTGTGGAATTTGTTGCCACAAGTAGTTGTGGAGGCTAGGTCACTGGGTCTATTTCAGGCAGACATTGATTGGTTCTTGATTAGCCAGGGCATCAAGGATTATGGGGAAAAGGCCGGGCAGTGGGAGTGAGTGGGAAAATGGATCAGTTCATGATTAAATGGGGGGGGGGGGGCAGATTCGATGGGCTGAATCGCCTATTTCTGCTCCTTTGCCTTATGGTCTTCTGGATTCAGTCCCGATGAAGGGTCCCGACCCGAAATGTTGACTGACCATTTCAATCCGCAGAATTAAAGAAGAAAATCTGTGGATGCTGGGGTCGAGTGTAGCGCACAGCAGCGCTGGAGTAACTGCTGCCCGACCCACTGAGTTCGTCCAGCATTTCATCGTTCGCTCAGGGCTCCAATATCTGCAGATTTCTTGTCTACTTGCAGCCTGTGCAGTTTTTGCAGTTCTACCCGTCTGCCATCCGTGCAACGTGATGACGACAGATGATGAGGGGTGTGCACAGGTCAGGCCACCGGAGGAAACTTCCCCTGTCCTTGCATTTTTCACCTCCCTTTGAAATTGCTATTGGACTTAATGTTTAAAGGCTCTCCCTCAGGAAGAATAAACGCTAATGGTTAGGTCTGGCAATAGCTAGGGCTAATTTTAATATCAGAATCAAAATCTATTGTCACAATCATGTCACCAAGTCCGTTGTATTTTTGGAGCGTCTCATTGCTAATATTGATATAAATTACATTTCAAAAGTACCTTCCATTATTTTCACCTAATGCTACATTTTACAATGTAACACACATGAAATTCTTTAACTTTTGTCTACCGTAAGGCAGGTCAGAGAGTCATCACTTTGTCCAGCGCCCCTCACGGAAACCTACACCACCTGGTGTTCCCTCCAAGGACTGACCAGTCCTGAGCCTGCTTAGCTCCCGAGATCAGTCCACCTAGGAACACCAAGTGCCGCAGAGCCCCTCCTGGTGGTCCTAGTGCAAAAATAATCGGAGTAAGCGTCCATTCAGCGATCTGACGGCGGAGGGGAAGAAGTTCTCCTTGTGCCTCCTTCCTGATGGTAGCAGAGTGAAGAGGGTGGTGAGGGCCCTTGAAGGTAGAGGCTGCTTTCTTAAGACCCTGCCTCTTGTAGATGTCCTCAATAGAGTGGTTGTAAAGTTTAAAAAAAAATCCTCCTGAAGGATTATCGATTTCTCTCTCAACAGATACTGGCTGGTTTTGTGCTTTATTTTCCCATTGTCTTCCCCTATCCTGAATGGAGCGGTATATAATTGTGCCCCTGAGTCCCACAAATAATGCAGACACTGCATTCACATAGAATACAAAATAATCATTACTCTTTCATTGCTGCACTCTCCATGTCAAAGGCATGGAATATTCCAGCTGTCAGTATAAAACATATCACCTGTCGCTCATGATACAATGGTAGCTGGAGGAGCAGGTAGTGTAGAGGAAACACGAAGGCTGCAGAGGGACGACAGCAGAATGGGCATAGAAGTGTCCAATGAGATGTAATATCATAAAGTGTATGGCCACGTACTTTTGTAGGAAGAAAATGAACGGGCAGGCTATTTTTGAAATGGGGAGAACATCTAAAATACCCAGATGCAAAAGGTCTAGAGTAGCCTGAAGGTAAACCTGCAGGTTGAGTTGGTGGTGAAGAAGGTAAATGCAAGGCTGGCATTCATTTCGAGGAGAATGGAATACAAAACCAGGGATGTGATGTTGAAGCTTCATAAGGCCCTGGTCAGACCTCACTCGGAGTATTTGGGGCAGTTTAGGGCACCTCATTTAAGAAAAGATGTGCTGACATTGGAGAGGGTTCCGAGGAGATTCACCAGGATGATTCAGGAATGGAAAGGTTATCCTATGAGGAGTGTTCGACGGCTCTTACCTTGTACTTGTTGGAATTTAGGAGAATGTCGGAGCGGGGGGGGGGGGTCTCATTGAAATATTTTGAATGTTGAAAGACATGGACAGAGCAGATGTAGAAAGTTTGTTTCCCATGGTGGGAGAGTCTGCAAGAAGAGGGAGCACCTTCAGTGTTGAAGGGCATCCGCTTAGAATGGAGATGTGGGGGAGTTTCCTCAGCTTAGAATGGAGATGTGGGGGTGTTTCTTCAGCTTAGAATGGAGATGTGGGGGAGTTTCTTCAGCTTAGAATGGAGATGTGGGGGAATTTCTTCAGCTTAGAATGGAGATGTGGGGGAGTTTCCTCAGCTTAGAATGGAGATGTGGGGGAGTTTCTTCAGCTTAGAATGGAGATGTGGGGGAATTTCTTCAGCCGGAGGGTGGTAAATCCATGGAATTTGTTGCCACAGGCGGTTGTGAAGGTCAGGTCTTTGGGTGTATTTACGTCAGAGATTTGATGGGTTCTTGATTAGCCAGGGCCTCAAAAGTTATGGGGATTAGGGAGTGGCATGGTTAGCGTAGCGGTTCAAGCAACGTATTTACAGCACAGCGATTGGGATCGGGGTTCGAATCCTGCACAAGGAGTTTATACGTGTTTGCATGGGTTTTCCCCGGGGGCTCTGGTTTTCTCCCACCGTTCAAAAGCGTACCGGGAGTGCAGGTTAACTGGGTGTAAATTGGGCGGCACAGACTTGTGGGCCGAAATGGCCTGTTACTGTGCTGAATATCTAAATTTAAAGGCCGGGCAGTGGGGCAGAGTGGGTAAATGGATCAGCTCATGTTTGAATAATGGGGCAGACTTGATGGGTTGAATGGCCTATTTATGCTCCTCTGCCAAATTTGGCCCGCGATATAATTATATTTGGCCCGCAAGATCATTTCAAAAATGTATTAGAGGTGGCCCGCTGGCCGCCGCGCCAGTATAGCGCATGCACAGCTAATACTACAAATCCCAGAATGCATTGGCGTCAGCCCGCTAATCGCCCCCACCTCCTCTGTTTACGTTGCAGGGTCTCACCGTGGACTCTGGTTTTGGGGCCTCGCCGGTGTCAGGAGAAGCCAAGGCCGCTTCCCAGCGCCTGGAACCGGAGGCCTCGGGCCTGACCTCACCAGGACTGTTGCCCACTCCCCCTCCCTGCCGCAGGCCGACCCGTGACTCACGGTGACGGGGCCGCTGATCCGCCGAGATGCCGCCCTGCAGCGAGAGCCGATGCCCCCGCACTGTCGTTGTCCAACCCGATCGCCTGCAAACCCCGCCCTCCCACACACAGGCCTGAGTAAGGATTAAGAACTTTAATCTCAGGATAAAACGATCTTCCAATAGTTTCATGTCACAGTGATAAATATATTCCTGGTTAAAAATGGTCCTACACCTGGATACAAGCTCATTAGGCATAAAACTTGAAAAGTGTGTAAATCAAAGGATATCTGTACCAATGGAAAAAGGGCATGGCAAATAACCCTGCTAGAGTTCATGCCCACAATCAGTCACCCATTTGATTGTTTCAGGAATCATGTTATTCTCCCATATTCTCAATAGCCCTCAGATTTTACTATTCGACAGGGTCTGAGTTACAGGGAAAGGTTGTGCAGACTGGGGCTTTTTTCTCTGGAGCGTAGAAGATTGAGAGGGGACTTGATAGAGGTGTTTAAGATTTTAAAAGGGACAGACAGAGTAAATGTGGATAGGCTTTTTCAATTAAGAAAGGGGGAGATTCAAACTAGAGGACATGGTTTAAGATTGAAGGGGGAAAATTATAAGGGGAACATGAGGGGAAATTTCTTTACGCAGAGGGTGGTGGGGATGTGGAATGAGCTTCCGGCAGACGTGGTCGAGGCGGGATCATTGGTTACATTTAAGGAAAGACTGGATCGTTACATGGATAGGAGGGGACTAGAGGGGTATGGACCGGGTGCTGGTCAGTGGGATGAGGAGGGTGGGGATTTGCTACGGCATGGACTAGTAGGGCCGAACTGGCCTGTTCTGTGCTGTAAGTGGTTAAATGGTTATATGGTTATATGACAGCACACTAGCAACATTTGACAAATCCTCCATAGAGAAATATTATTTATTGAATATTTTATTTCTCATTTGTTAATGCTTCTGGAAAGAGTTTATCCAAAACTATAATTAAACATTTATTTTAATAAGAAAAAGTTTAACATTACATATGTTGAAAGAAGAGAAAACGTGCAGATGTTGTTGAAAATTTTCAATAAATATTTAGTTTGGCCCTCGACTTAGTCCAAGTTTTTAATTTTGGCCCTCCGTGAATTTGAGTTTGACACCCCTGGTCTAAACAGAAAATTCCACTTTGAATCGCACATCCTTGTTGCCATCACTTAAATAAAACTAGAGATTACTCAGCAGACTCAACTGAATCTGTGGAAAAGAACAGATTCATGATCAAGTCAAGTGAACCTGTGACAGAACTGTTAAATGATCCATGGGTTCATCCTTCCTTCTGTCCACAATTCCCTGCAATCCCACAACTCTAGATACCCAGTCTCGTTTCATTTGGAATTACCCCCTTGCTTTATTACTGGGAGCACTCGTTCACAGGGAGAACATGCAAACTCTACGCAGACTGAACTTAACAAATAAGGGGGCAGGAGCTGGCCGTCTGACCCGTTGAGCTTGTTCATCCACTCAATAAGATCATGGCTTGATCATTTTACTGCCTATTGCACAGAATTCTTAATTTCCCTACCTTGCAAAAATCTATCTGTGTCTTAAATGTGGCTAATATATTTTATGTGCCTGGTATCCGGCACCTATGGGGATTGATTAGGTACCGGATAAGTGGATTTTCCGGTTGTTTGAGACTTACTCTTACGATGCCTAACTAATACACCTGCATTAAGAATAAACAGTTTAAAAGACGAAAATACTGTACTTACACTGAACAAACTTCACTTGCTTGAATATATAAACCCTAAAGCATTTTACTTTATTTTCAGTCACATTTTTTTAAAACATTTAACCGTCGCTGCATCTGCAGGTTCCTCCCCCTCCATGGATCCTCCCGAGCGATGACCAATAACGTTATAGATAATTAAACCACCCCCCCCCCCCCATGTTTCCAGATAAAGTTTCTGACCACAGTGACTCTTACTAAGCAGGGATAAGTAGTCCCACCGTCAGCAAGCGGCATCAACCAGCTCTTCGTCCTAGATGACGCCATTTTCTTCAAGCCCAACTTAATTCTCACTTTATTCAAACAGCTGCTATGAGCAAAGCACGACCAAGGCACTCCGCTGGCTGAATATTTGCTCCCTTCCTCACCTTACTTCAGAGAACATTTACAATTTTAAAATTAGGTATTTTTAATCTATTGTTTTATTCTTCATGATTTTAATTTTTAAAATTTATTTTCCTCGACTTATTTTTGGCAGGGTTGCTTGAGGCTGTCGGTTGCTTGAATTCCGGATACTAAGGGTTTTGCAGTATTTTAAACTAAGGTCAGGATTGATCACAGACTGCAGTCAGCAATGCATCTCAGGGATGCATCAGTTGGTAGTCCCCTCACCTCTGCACTCGTGGTTGGGGGAAGCCTTTTTCTTTAAGGATCCCTTCGCTCCGTGATCAATGTGAACCAGTAAAATGGCGTGTCGATTTATACTCTTCTGACAAGTGAGCTCTGACAAAGGAGCAGTTAATTAATCCCAACATCAAGGAGTTTGAATAGATTGTCTGCTTCAATAGAATCACACCATGGGGACTCAGCAATCAAAATGAACATCGTGTCCTTTCTAAAGCTTACTGATTAATATTAGCTGGCTCAGTTCTTGCATCAGCTTTACAGCTGAGACCCAAAAGGAAATCTATTAGTTCACTTTTCCCCAGCTTGAAGTAAATATGATGCATTTTACAATGCATGTTCCCTGTAATCAGTGTGAACTTTGTACAGGTAAGATATGGCATTGGAAAGGTATAAAATGGCCATTAAAAAAAAACTAAATAGCTCTCCATTTCAGACACTTGCATTGGAAACTGACTCGGTCCCATTCTCAATGAAGTTCGGTTAGGATTGAGACTCATGTTCAGTTTTATTTTTTAGTTACATGTACCATGATGCAGGGAAAGAAGTTGGTGAAGGGCCCAGGCCCGAAACATTGGTTAGTATCTTCTGAAGGGCTCACCTCTGATATGTGGGTTATTACCTTCCAAAGGGCTCAGGCCCAAAATGTTGGTTAATACCTGTGGCTAGATCAATAACCACAAGCAGACACAAAACCTATAGCTAAAGGCTTTAATATTCACAAACAATGGGGCAGGTCTCTACATGCTGCTGGCCCAGGTCCAAGGCTGGTTTGGAGGGTGGAGACTAGGGCTCTCAGCCTTTATTAGGGGATGGAGGCGGGCCAGCCTGTACAGTCCAGTGAGTCACACCTGCACTACTGCGTTTCACCACATTACCTGATGAGGAGCTCAGGCCCGAAATGTTGGGTACTACTTGACGAAGGGCTCAGGCCCGAAACATTGGTTATTACCTTACGAAGGGCTCAAGCCTGAAACGATGGGCAGTACATGATGAAGGGTTCAGGCCCAAAATGTTGGCTACTGCCTTACGAAGGGTTCAGGCCCGAAACATTGGCTATTGTCTTACGAAGGGTTCAGACCCGAAACATTGGTTATTGCCTTATGAAACACTCAGACCAGAATCGTTGGTTAGTACCTGATGAAGGGTTCAGGCCCAAAACATTGGGTACTACCTGATGAAGGGCTCAGGCCTGAAATATTGGTTATTGCCTTACAAAGGGCACAGGGGCTGAAACATGGGTTATTAACTGATGAAGGTCCCAGGCCCAAAACCTTGACTATATAGGGGCGGAAGAGGCCAGGAGAGAATATCCACCCTATGACCTCTTACTTGTTGGCTTGTGTTCCTCCCTTGCCCCCCTCCTCTCCTCCCCTAATCCCTCCACCTTTTCACTCAGGCACCTGCCTGATCTTTGCTCGTACCTTGATGAAGTGGTCAGGGCCGAAATGTCGGTTACCTTTTACCCATGGGTGCTGCTGAGTTTCTCCAGCACGTTTGTGCCTTGCACTCGACCCTGGCATCTGCAGACATTCTTGTTTGGCTCGAGTGGAAGATGTTGTTTTGTGAGCAGAGCAGGAGACATCTCAGACATAGTTCAACAAGTAAGGACAGAACAGAAGTGCAGAGTTACAGAGAAAGATCAGTCGATACGGAGCAAAGTCATAACTTTTACTATTGTTTGGGTTCATTCTGATACCTGTGGGAAATAAACTGTTCTTGAATCTGGTGGTGAGTGATTAAACACTTGTGAATCTTCTACCTGACGTAAAGGGATGAAGAGAACGTGTCTGGGTGAGACGAGTCTTTCAAAGTGTGAGTTGCTTTTCCAAGGCAGTGGGATGAGTTCAGTGGAGGGGAGAGATAGGTGCAACACACAAAAGTACTGGAG
The DNA here is from genome assembly GCF_036971445.1 of Narcine bancroftii. Taxonomy (NCBI): domain Eukaryota; kingdom Metazoa; phylum Chordata; class Chondrichthyes; order Torpediniformes; family Narcinidae; genus Narcine; species Narcine bancroftii. The sequence goes on from NC_091472.1 coordinate 311,344,303, forward strand.
AAACTCAGCATCCACTGGATAACCAGTGATTTGGGCCTGAGCCCTTGGTCGAGGTATGAGCAAAAAGCAAGGCAGGTGCTGGGAAGAAAAGGTAGGAGGAGGAGGGAGAGAGGAGAGGAGGGAGGAAGGGGCAGGGGGAGGAGCACAGGCTAACAGGTAAGAGGTCATTGGTGAATTTTGGTGGGAGGGTAGAAAGAGATGAGGGGAAGGAAGGGTGCAGAAAAGAGATAGAGATATGGAAAGAGAGAGGCTCAGTGATTGGGAATAATGGAATACGGAGAAATGGATTTTGATGATGTCTGGTTGGAGAGTGTGCAGATGAAATATTAGGAGTTGTTTGAGGGTAGCCTTAGTTTGGCAGTGCATGAGGCCGTGGATAAACATGTTAGAGTGGAAATTGCATGTGGAATTAAAATGGTTGACCACTAGGAGGTTATCACAATGAACAGAGTAAAAGCGCTCAATGAAACCATCTCCCCGTCCACTTTCAGTCTCTCCGACGTAGAGAAGGCCACAACGGGAGTAGACGACCCCTGCAGATTCACAGGTGAAGTGTTGCTTCACTTGGAAGGACTGTTTGTGGGCCTGGAATGGTAGTGGAGTGGCAGCAAGGCAGGGGATGTGTGATGGCTTCAGCAACATTCACAGCCCTCCGTGAATTCTTGTGTTCTTCGGTAGAGCAGTTCTCGTACCATGCAGTGAATCACACTAAAAGCAGGTTTTCAATAGCGCCTCTGTACCCAAAGGAGATTTCTTGCTTCTTTTTTTCAGGAAGGAGAGAAACTCGCATGGGTAAAAATAGAATTGGTGAAAATAGGAGAGCGAATAGCAAAGGATTTTATATACAAAGGGGAAGTGGAATTAATATCCAGTGAGAAAGAAGACCCTCTGTTAAAACATAGGATTAATATTTTGCAAAAAGATAAAGGGTAAAATTGGAAGAAGGGAGTGGGGCTATCACCTAAAATGCCTTTGATTCAAAAATATGGTAATCAATCTTTAGACGTCTGGTGTCGTAAAGGGATCAGACATATTGAAGATTGCTCTAAAGGAGGAGATTTGATAATTAAAAAATAAGTATGGGATACTTAATAACATATTCTTCTGCTATTTTCAATTAAGAGCCTATTTAAGGGATAAATTAGGTCCAGCATTGTTACTACCGTGGTATGGTGATGTGGAGACTCTGATCCGAAAGAGAAATATGCCATGTACCTTCTACTTCAAATGGAAATTGGGGGAAGGGGGGATCATAAGTCTATGCAAGAGATGGGAATCAGATTTAAATGTTAGAACTGATGAACAAAGCTGGTCTGATCTTAGTCGGGATGGTATGACAAATTCAATAAAGGGACAGATTGGTCCAATACAGTTTTTTACTTCAATTGCTTCTCATGCCGCAGAAATTAAATAGGTTGAAGTCAGATTTATCAGGTCAATGTTTTAGATGTGGCAAGGAGGTAGGTACTTTTTCACATTCGACTGGGTCATTGTCCTAAGATAGGACCTTTCTGGATAGATTTAGGAATTTTTTTTGAGCAGGTTACGGGAATTAAGTTTCCACAAAATCCAGAATTTATTTTTATTGGGGAATATCGTAGATCAAAATTGATATTATTTAAACACCAAAATGAATTTGTCAAAAGAGCACTAGCAGTGGCAAGAAAATGTATTGCAGTTACTTGGAAATCTGATTCACCTTTAGTTAGGGCACGATGGAAGGCCAAGATGCATAGTTAAGTTCCCCTTGAGAAGCTTGCTTACAATTTAAGAAATAAATCTGACATAATTTTGCAAATTTGGCGCCCGTATTTACAAATTTCAGGTATAAATTTGTAGACATTTTCCTACTCCTAGAGACTTGCATTAACCTTCTCCAGAAAAAAAAATAGACTAAGTATTGGAGATCCAGGTGGTGAGTGACACTTTCTGGACGATCCTTTCTGCTTGCCCTGCTTTTCTTTCTTTTCATGTTCTTATCTTTTGTTTTCTTTTTATTTTTTTCTTCTTCTGGGGTGGACGGAGAGTAGATGGGATTTAGCCATCGTGGAATATATAATGGATTATTTTTTTTTCTATTTGTGTCAGCTTTGTAACTAACTCCACGTGTGGACAAAAACTTTAAATGAAATGTTCAAAAAAATATAGTGCGTCTGTAGAAGTTGTTGAGGGCCTACACCTCCTCGGGAGGTTGAGGAAGGCAAGGTCGCTGGATGTCATCTTGACAACATTCACAGGAGCACAATTGAGAGTCTCCTCTCTGGCTACTTTGTGGCGTTATATGGTAGGTTCAAAGCATCGGACCAGAGAATCATCAAAAGGGCCAAGAAGATCACTGGACTCTCCCTTTCAACTGTTGCTGAGATTGACCTAAGTTGGGACTCAAAGAATTATTGAGGATCCTTTCAATCTGTCACACGATATCCATCAGGAAGGAGGTACAGGAGCATTAAAATCAGGACTGGGAAATAGCTGCAGGCTGTGAGATTGATGAACAGTGTCCTGTGACTGAGTAAATCATGGCAAAATATTTATGCATATTTATTTTAAATTACCCTACTTCTTTTTGTACATATATGATATGTGCTGAGTGCTGTGATTTGTGCATGTGTATGTGAGTACTCTGTTGTGGGGAAAAACGCTGTTTCATCTGGTTAAATTTAAATTTTAAATTTAGGCATACAGCACGGTAACAGGACGTTATAGCCCACGAGTCCGCACCACCCAATTAACCTGCATCCCCGGTACGTTTTGAAAGGTGGGAGGAAACCGGAGCTCCTGGGGAAAACTGATGCAGACACGGGGAGAAAGTGTAAATTCCTTACAGATGGCGCAAAATTCAAACCCCAGCCCCGATCGCTGGCGCTGTAAAGACGTTGTGTTGCCTTCCCCCAAAGAATTTGGTTGTTACCTTTTTCTTTCCACTCACATATCACTTTAAGGAATCCCTATGCCATAGGTGCTCTGTGATTAGTAAGGGATTGCTTAAGGTGGTATGTGGGTGGAAAGAAAAAGTTTGAAAACCACTGTTGTAATTGTTTCTAATTGACTCGTTATGTGCACAGTTTCAGAGCTCCAAAGGAAATGGGCCAATTTTTCTCAAGCCAGATATTTCCGTAACAATTGGGTCTAGAGCCACGATTCTCAACCTTCCCTTCCTACTCACATCCCACCACAAGCAATCCCTTACTAATCACAGAGCACCAATGGCATTGGGAATACTTAAAGTGGGATGTGAGTGGAAAGAAAAAGGTTGAGAACCACTGGGTTAAGTTCTTGACCATGATCTCTCAGACTGTTTGGTTTGAATTCGTTTATTAGACTATATCCGACACCATTCACAACAGACACCGTTCACTACACGAAGGTCAGGAAATCAATAATCCAATTTGGATCCTGTAATTGCAACTTTTTAACCTTTCTATTGTTGGTTTAACATTTCCAATCATAACTCTGAAATCAACTACTCAACCGTCATTCGATGTTACTGGTATCACTCCACTATCAGTTTAGTAATCGCAGCATCCCAATAATGAGGTTATTGCCATAGGTATTTTGGGAATGGCTGTTTTGTAGGTTTAAGATGGTTTCCTGGAATGAAAGACGGCAGCAAGGTGGTATCATCAGTTCACGTGCAAATTTTCGTTAAAATCTAAATCGAACTGATCACCCGGGAAACAGCGTGTTCAACCATTTTGCACCCTCTCTATTAACAAAATGATTATGAGAAGTTTTATCGCATTCTATTTCTAATCCGCATGTTCCAGTCATAGTTATCAATGCCTCACCAGCCTTAATTGCAACTCTATACAAACAATATATTATTATACCACATATGTGGGAAAAAAACCCAGACCATTGCAGTCCAGGCTGAAATGCCCCAAAAATCACCAAAATTCCCATGTCAGTCATGTCAAGTCAGCCAAGAAGGATCAGCTCAGGGAGCTGGTCTCCAGGCTTGGGATACTTTCTTTCCTTGCCCACTGCTCTTTTCGATTGAGGCTGTATCTAGATGACCGTGGTCCCTATAGACTTTCAATCCTGTCAGGGGAACATGAGACTGGCTTGAGTTTTGAATGTGGCAACCACCACTTTTACTTCCTTCACCTGGGAATTTTCACTGTAACCTCCTGGACACCACATGAGGTTCACTCCTCCGAAGCCCTCTTTAGGGTTAACAAGTGACCTTCTGTCACACAAGTCCTCTCCTTTGGACACCCTGGCTTGAGTGGTCCTGTGATTCCTGTCACACGAAGTCCTCCTCTTGAAAGGGGACGGGGCAGGCACTGGTCAGTCCCACACACACTCTGGGTATCAGAGTTCCCTAAACTGCTGTCAGGCCAACAGTGCTGGCACCCGTGGACAAAGTAGCTCAGTCTTCCTTTTCCCACAGAAACTACTGGGTGAGCCCACTGGCATACAGCTCCAGACTTGTGAATGAAGCAGCTCAACGTGTGGCTTGCTGAAGCTGCCAGGTGAGTACGCACAGTCAGACCGACTGCCTGCAGTCCAATGCACGACTAACCTCCTCAAAACCAGCGCACTAGTTCAAATCCTCCGCTAACTGTAAGGAGTTTGTACCTTCTCCCCATATCTGCGTGGGTTTCCTCCGGGTGCTCCGGTGTCCTCCCACCCTCCAAAAACATGCGGGGTTTGTAGGTTAATTGTGGTATTTGGGTGGCATGGGCTTGTGGGCCGAAGAGCCTGCTTCCATCTGTATGTCAAAATTTTAAAATTAAAGTAAAATTTTAAAAAATAATTTGATTTAATTAAAAATATGTATATTTAAAATTTACTTTGTTATACAGGCCAATTTCTTGCTGGGTGATTTTAGTATGAGCATGAGACTTTATCATTATATACTATTTCCTACTTCATTGAGCGCCTTAAATCTACCACTACAATCGTATACATTAAATTATCACAATGTGCCATGAGACAGAAAAAGATAATGTGCTCGATAAATATGCACATATAATTTGGCCAGTACTGTTCGCCTGTGGTTAGCGCAATGCAGCGACCCAGGTCAGAATATGTAAGGAGTTTGCACGTTCTTCCCGTGTCCATGTGGGTTTCCTCTGGGTGCTCTCATGTTCCAAAGACATACGAGATTAATAGGTTAATTGATCACATGGGCGTAATTGGATGGTGAGGGCTTGTGGACCGGAAGGGCCTGCTACCGTGCTGTAACCAGGGGTGCAGTGCTGGTAGGGCTCACCGGAGCACCACTCCGGCACCTGAGGGGGCAGTTCCGTGGAACCGCAGGGGGAATTTCTGGGGAACCTTATGGGGCGGTTCCAGAGCACCTCAGGGGACAATTCCAGGCACCTCATAGGGCCACTCCGCCACCTCCTTGTCGCCATTTTCGGTGAGCTCCGGCACCTAAAAAAATGGGCGCTGCACCCCCAGCTGTAACTCTAAATTTAAAATAAAGTATCAAATTTTTAACTGAAATATAAGGTAAAATATCCCAAGGAACTGATGAGAAGAAGTGTTGCTGACATGGCATTTTTTTTCTCCCTCAATCAACAATTAAAATCAGATTATACAGGCGCTCTCACTTTGCACTTCTGTGCACAAATAATTGCAAATCCTTCTTCCTTTGCATTTTAAAAGTGATTTTGAAAGGTGCTTCCCTGCACCTGGCAGAATTTTGACGGTTGGGTTTGATTACTTGATTGCATGCAGGAGAGTGTTTGTGTTTATACCTGAGCCTTTCATATAACAGGCACTCCCGTAATTCCCTACCAATTAGCCTCACCTATATTTATGGGAAAAGTGATAGTCGTTTTTCTCAGAGTCATACAGCACTGAAATGGTCCCTTGAGCTCATCATATCCACCGTGTGGCGTCACTAGGGTTGGTCTCACCCACTGCGGTAACTCATGGTATCACCCCCCGCCTCCAACCCCATGGGCCTCCTCCAGTACCAGACTGTACAGAATCCTTAGAATACTAACAGCAAAATTAGTTTGTAAAACTAACTAAGGGGGAATTACAACATTATTAGTCACTGAGCGGAAGACTTTTTTCATTTTTCTCCTTCTTTTCCTTTAATTACTGCTTCATTCTCAAAAGGTTATTGATATCGGTTCACAAATACTAATCACCACAATATTGTAGCTAAAACAACAGAAAATTTGACAAAAGGAGCGAGTATTAAAAACACCAGCAGCAACAAAAACAACAGCACTTGCTGGTGCAGACGAACCCACGTGATTCGAAGCGTCGTTGTCATTGGGTAATAATGACGGCTCTGACCGGAGCGCATTAGAAGGTTCAAAAAGTAAATGAGCATCGAGTTTTATCCTTGTAGGTCGATTGATATATGTAAGCTGGGCTGGGTGGATCCAGTTGAGAAAAGGTTGACTAGCAGGTTGGGGAGGGGAAGGGCGGAGATAGGGACGGAGCCCTGTTCCCATCAATGGGATCGTTGATGTAAATAACTACAGGGAATAATAAATTCCTGCTGAAACACTGCACAAAAATTTTATAGCCAGTCATTTTGGTGCCACCCTCTCTGATGGTCTGCAGTCTGCACTCCCTGCACCCCTCGAGTGACGCCAATGCATATCCAAACTGACCTGTTTGTCCATCTATACCAAGCCCACTTGCCTGCATGAGGCCTCTATCCTTCTCTGTCAGACGACAATGAAGAAGCGTACAGGGGTGAGATAGATCAGCTGGATGAGTAATGTCACAACAACAATTTTTTTTAATGCTAGCAAAAACTAAGGAGCTGATTGTGGACTTCAGGAGGGGAAAATCAAGAGAACACAAACCAGTTCTCATCGAAGGGTCAGCAGTGGAAAAGGTTTAGGACTTCAAATTCCTGGGTGTTAACATCTCTGATCTGTCCTGGGGCCTCCATGTTGATGCCATCATGAAGAAGGCTTGCTAACAGCTATACTTCGTGAGGAGTTTGTGGAGATTTGGTTCGTCGCCAAAGATACTTGCAGCTTTCTCCAGGTGTAGCGTACAGAGCATTCTGACTGGTTGCATCTCTGTCTGGTGTGGAGGTGCCAAAGCACAGGGCTGGAAAAGGCTACAAAAGGTTGTTAACTCGGCCAGCACCATCATGGGCATTAGTCTCCATTCCATTAAAGTCATAATTAAGAGGCGGTGAATCGAGAAAGCAGTATCGATCATCAAGGACCCTCACCATGCTCTCTTCACTCTGCTAACATCAGGAAGGAGGCACAGGAGCCTGAAGATGAACACTAACTGGTATCAAAACAGCTTCTTCCCCTCCACCATCAGATTTCTGACTGGACAATGTCCCTCGCTTTTCCTCTCCGTTCGCACTAATTTATTTATTTTGTATAAATATAATTGATAGCGATTTTTGCACCTGTAATGCTGCCCTAAAACAATGGATTTTGTGACATGTCATGACAATATATTCAGGTTCAGATTCCATCTTGATTGTCCGTGCCCTTTCAATGTCTCTGATTTCATCAGATATCAAGCACTCTCTGCTCGATAAAATTACCCCTCCGATCCCCTCTGAAACTCCATTAATTATACAAGATCATGGCTTATGTTGTTTAACTTTATTTTTTCTCTTTGTGATGGATTAAATCATATTTTATTTTAAGTATAGATATGTTTTTGGAAGAGTTAGATTGGGGGTTTTAGTGTGTGTTCTTTGGCTTGGCTTCGCGGACGAAGATTTATGGAGGGGTAAATGTCCACGTCAGCTGCAGGCTCGTTTGTGGCTGACAAGTCCGATGCGGGACAGGCAGACACGGTTGCAGCGGTTGCAGGGGAAAATTGGTTGGTTGGGGTTGGGTGTTGGGTTTTTCCTCCTTTGTCTTTTGTCAGTGAGGTGGGCTCTGCGGTCTTCTTCAAAGGAGGTTGCTGCCCGCTGTTAGGTCTGCTTTGTTCATGAATGAGTGAGTCAAACACCAGACTGAGTCGAAATCAAGGTTCTTTGTTCTTTATTGCCGGATTGTAACACTTGCAACTAACAGTGTTAGTTGGAGAAGGCGCATTCTGCCGTTATCAGCAAGTGGTGTTTTTTATATACCTTAGGATACGTACTTAGTAAATGATCATACCATGACATTGTCCAATGAATAAACTGTTGCTATCCTTCTCTGCTAGTTTCCTGCACATCAATTTGTCATCCCCACTCTTATCTTGAGAGTACAAGGTCTCAACTGCATCTTGTTATGGCCCAGCACTGGGTGACTCCTTCTACATTCCCAGCTCATGATGTTTTTACCTAACACCGCCGAACTGTGAGGCGCCAAGATGCACGGTTTGAGGCGATATCAGCCCACTGGCGGTGGGCAATGTGGCAGGCACCAAGAGATTTCTTTAGGCAGTCCTTGTACCTCTTCTTTGGTGCACCTCTGACACGATGGCCAGTGGAGAGCTCGCCATATAACACGATCTTGGGAAGGCGATGGTCCTCCATTCTGGAGACGTGACCTACCCAGCGCAGTTGGATCTTCAGCAGCGTGGATTCGATGCTGTCGGCCTCTGCCATCTCGAGTACTTCGATGTTAGGGATGAAGTTGCTCCAATGAATGTTGAGGATATAGCGGAGACAACGCTGTTGGAAGCGTTCTAGGAGCCATAGGTGATGCCGGTAGAGGACCCATGATTGGGAGCCGAACAGGAGTGTGGGTATGACAACGGCTCTGTATACGCTTATCTTTGTGAGGTTTTTCAGTTGGTTGTTTTCCCAGACTCTTTTGTGTAGTCTTCCAAAGGCGCTATTTGCCTTGGCGAGTCTGTTGTCTATCTCGTTGTTGATCCTTGCATCTGATGAAATGGTGCAGCCGAGATAGGTAAACTGGTTGACCGTTTTGAGTTTTGTGTGCCCGATGGAGATGTGGGGGGGCTGGTAGTCATGGTGGGGAGCTGGCTGATGGAGGACCTCAGTTTTCTTCAGGCTGACTTCCAGGCCAAACATTTTGGCAGTTTCCGCAAAACAGGACGTCAAGCGCTGAAGAGCTGGCTCTGAATGGGCAACTAAAGCAGCATCGTCTGCAAAGAGTAGTTTTAGTGTAGGTCACAAACAAACAGATACTTCACAAAACAGATCTTGTGTAAAATGCCAGACCTCTCCTCAAGCCAGACAGTCCAGGCTTTGCAAAAACTTTGAAGGGTGCCTATAGAGACTTCACAAATGGGCGTTAATTGGACTTGCTGTGCAGTAATGGATTATTGTTTTGAAAGCAACAGATGAACGGACTCAGAAGTTTGGGTCCGGTGCCGCAGTCTGTCTGAATGTGGTTTTGCAAGCAGAGAGAGAGAATTGGTTTCTGCAGTCATGGCAAGCTGGCAGCTTGTTCAAAAACCTCATTTTGAAGACAGGTTGTGAGTTCTGAGTTCAGCCTGTTGAAATAACACATGTGGTCCATACAAGAGGAAATGAGTGGCTAGAGTGTTTCACCTGAAATAAGGAAACATAAAGGAACTCTGTGGTGACCTGCAGGAGAAGAGGTTATCATCTGGAAAACCCTGATGAGGCAAGTTTCTTCAGCAAGACATTGAAGAGGCTGATTGGAGGGAATCAGTTTGTGTCCAACGAGCATCTGTTGCAGAGTTCTGTGTTGTGTATTGGCCTATGTGTTGTGTAGTTTTATGTTAAAAAGTGACAGTTTGCCTTAGAGAGCCAAGGTGAAGGTGGACTGCTGAGAGAGTGGGAGACGGACTGAGCATGTGCAGAAAATGATCTAAAGATTTCTGCACTGGGGGTGCTGTGGAGTGGAAGGAGGCCCAGAGCATGAGTCATGGTCTGGAGGACAGTTTAGAATGTTGGGATCTCAAAAAGGATGAACATTCTGAAGGCAGACAGAAGGATCCGGACCAAGCCAGTTGTTCCTCTCTCTGCAAGCAACACAAGACCACTTTGAATTTTATGCGCTCTCTCTCTCTCTCTCTCTCTCTCTCTCTCTCTCTCTCTCTTTCTCTCTCAAAGATCTTTTGGCTTCAGTTTACCAAACAAACTGAATTTTGTTTATGATCTTTGCTTCTGTTGAGATTGAAGTTTTGTGAGTCGTGTGTTTTGTGTTTGTTTTGTGTCTAAGTTTTTCTGTGGGCTGGTTGGAAATATAACTTAGACTTTAATTACATATGTCATATTTAGGCTGGGGAATTTATTAGTTTTACACTGTTATAGAAATTTGTATAGTAACCAGAGGGCATTGTTATAAAAGGGGGAACTTTGAATTAAAGTTTGAAGGTGAATTTTTGTTAATAAAGTAATTGTTATCTTTACCCTTGTGTGATATGCCTTCTTTGTGGTTGCTGGTTTGATCTTGTAACACATCAAATATCTTTATGAACCAACAAGAGCCTTCCTGAGTGGCAACCATTAACCTTTCAATCACCAAAGCCTGGCGAAAATTCATTAATGTTATATTTTGTGCACAGTATAAGAATCGCATGATACCAATGAACTTGGAGAATTGAGAAGTGGATGACTGGAGTATTAAAGCAAAGAACCTTCCTGAACATATACACATTACATACACGTGCAATTACAATTAGAAGAGGATTAAGTTAGGTTAAGTTAATAGTAATGTTAAAATTTGATCCTGTTCTTATGTTTAAAGAAAATTAAAAGCAACTTTTGTTTAAGTAACCATTTGTCTTGGTGAATTTCTATTGCTGCTGGGTTTCGGGGGTCCTCTGGGCCCATAACATTATTCAACCAGATTAAACAGTATTTCTCCAGACCACAGTGCACACATAATGCCCAGCACCTAATAATCACAAATATGCATATAATATAACATAAAATAAATATGTATTAAATATTTTTGAATAATTTGCTCAGTCTCATTTATAAGAAACTAAATGTGACAGGATACTGTTCATCAATCTCACAACCAGCAGGATGAAGCTATTTCCCAGCCTGGCCGTCCTGATTTTGATGCTCCTGTACCTCCTTCCTGATGGTAGTGGGTCAAAAATACTGTTAGATGGATGGTAGAAGTCCTCAATAATTATTTGCTCCCTATTTAAGCAACATCAATAGAAAAAAGGGAGACCCCGGTGATCTTCTCGACCATTTTGTTGATCCTTTGCATGAACTTCAGGTCCGATGCTTTGCAGTTGCCATACCACACAATAATGCAGCCAGGCAAGATACTTTCAATTAGACACCTGCAGAATGTTTTCCCCATACCAGGCCGTGATGCAGCCAGTCAGCATATTTTCCACCACACCATTCTAGATATTTGCAAGGGTTTCTGGTGTCATATCAAACCTCCACAAACTCCCGAGGAAGTAATCAATGAACCAAAATATTACTACATAAATTCTACGGGGCTGAGTGCTCAGCCTGCTCCTGTTCACGCTACTAACCCCCAACTCCATCGCCAGGTCCAGCTCCAACAGTTGGCCTCATCAGCAACAATGAGGAGTCGCACTACAGAGAAAAGGTGGAAAATCTCATGAAATGTTGTAGAGAGAGGGGAGCACCAAGTTCCCTGGAGTTCACTTAGCTAGTGACCTATCATGGACACTCAACATCTCCTCACTTGTCAGGAAGGCGCAACAGTAACTGCACTTCCTGAAAAGATTGAAACGGGCAAGGCTACCAGCCACCATTATGTTAACCTTCTATAGGAGCTGAACTGAGAATGTCCTAGCCAGCTGGATCACGGTGTGGTAAGTTTGCTGGAGAAATGAATCGGAGGTCAATCCACAAGATCGTAAGAATGGCAGAGAGGATCACTGAGGTCTCCCTCCCACTCCACCCCCCCCCCCCCCCCCCACCATTGACATGATCTACTGGGATTGTTGTCTGAAGAGGGCATGCAAAATCATTGAGGACCCCTTCCACCCTGCACACAGGATCTTTCAGTAGCTCCCGTTAGGGAAGAGATCCAGGAGGATCAGAGACAGCACCTCCAGGCTGAAGAACAGCTTCTTCTCACGGGCAGTGAGAATGTGAATGACCAAAGGCACTGCTCATACTAACAATATTGAAACAATATTGATTTATTTATTTGTACAGATGAATACTTGTCCTGCATTGTTTGCCTTTATGGAGTTATGTCTGGTCGTGTGTCTGTGTGTTTTGCACTGATGACCGGAGAACACTGTTTTGTTTGGTTGTACAATAAACTTGACTTGATAAGAGAAGCCAAACAATTGTTTGCCATTTATTGAAACTGATAAGAAAGGAAGTGGTGAATAGAACCAAATAAGAGAAAGGTGTAGGCAGATGGGAATATGGGGAGGAGGGGGTTGGAGAAGGGCCAAGAGGACCCAGTAGGAGCAGTGTATGAGAGAAAGAGGGAAACACACACACCCCTCCTTTCTATACAGGACACCTCTTCAGCTCCCACTCTCTCTTTATGCCATGCCTTTCCATATCTCACTGTGTGTGACACCTCTCCCTGATTCGCTGGTGAACCAGAATGGCCTGTTACTGTACTTTCCGTTTAAATTAAAAAAAATAACCTGAAGCGTTCACTCTAGTTTTCTCTCTCCACATTTGCCACCTGGGCCTGCTGAGTATCCCACCATCCTCCATGTGAAACATTGACTCAGCTTCTCTCCCCACAGACACTGCCTGTCCAGCTGAATATAAGAACGTAAGAAATTGGAGCAGGTGTTGGCCATCCGGCCCGTCGAGCCTGCTCTTCCATTTAATGAGATCATGGCTGATCTGATGATCGGCTCATCTCCACCCACCTGCCTTTCCCCCATATCCCTTAAATCCTCTCATCTCCCCCGACCTGCCTTTCCCCCGTATCCCTTAAATACTCAACTTTGTAAAAATCTATCTAACCTTGTCTTAAATATATTTTCTGAAGTAGCCTCCTCTGCTTCAATGGGCAGTGAATTCCACAAACTTACCACTCTCTGTGAAAAGCAGTTCCTCCTCATCTCCATCCTAGATCTACTACCCTCAATCTTGCGGCTCTGCCTCCTAGATGTATTCCCTGTACCACCCCCCAAAATGGAAACAACTTACCTACCTTTATCTTATTGCAGGGATGATGCCTGGCTCCGCCTCTCAGCTCCACCCCCATCTGCTCACATATAACCCTGGTTTTCCCGCCTATACCCATAACCCTTCCGAAGACCACTGTGAAACTCTACCCATAGTTATAAGCTAATAAAAGCTTTTGTTCTCCTTCCAGTTGTGAGAGCTTTTATTCACGCTACACTTATCTATGCCTTTCATAATTTGATACATTTCTATAAGATTCTCTCTCATTCTTCTAAATTCCAGCAAGTAGTCCCAGAAGACGACTCAATCTTTTCTCAGAGGCTAACCCTTTCTTCTCTGGAATCAACCTGGTGACCCTCCTCTGCACCAACTCCAAATCCAGTACATCCTTTATTTATTGGAGCATAGAAGATTGAGGGGGGATTTGATAGAGGTATATAAAACTACTCTTTGCAGACGATGCCGCTTTAGTTGCCCATTCAGAGCCAGCTCTTCAGCGCTTGACGTCCTGCTTTGCGGAAACTGCCAAAATGTTTGGCCTGGAAGTCAGCCTGAAGAAAACTGAGGTCCTCCATCAGCCAGCTCCCCACCATGACTACCAGCCCCCCCACATCTCCATCGGGCACACAAAACTCAAAACGGTCAACCAGTTTACCTATCTCGGCTGCACCATTTCATCAGATGCAAGGATCGACAATGAGATAGACAACAGACTCGCCAAGGCAAATAGCGCCTTTGGAAGACTACACAAAAGAGTCTGGAAAAACAACCAACTGAAAAACCTCACAAAGATAAGCGTATACAGAGCCGTTGTCATACCCACACTCCTGTTCGGCTCCGAATCATGGGTCCTCTACCGGCACCACCTACGTCTCCGCTCCATCCTCAACATCCATTGGAGCGCTTACATCCCTAACGTCGAAGTACTCGAGATGGCAGAGGTCGACAGCATCGAGTCCACGCTGCTGAAGATCCAGCTGCGCTGGATGGGTCACGTCTCCAGAATGGAGGACCATCGCCTTCCCAAGAAGGGTTATGGCGAACTCTCCACTGGCCACCGTGACAGAGGTGCACCAAAGAAAAGGTACAAGGACTGCCTAAAGAAATCTCTTGGTGCCTGCCACATTGACCACCGCCAGTGGGCTGATAACGCCTCAAACCGTGCATCTTGGCGCCTCACAGTTTGGCGGGCAGCAACCTCCTTTGAAGAAGACCGCAGAGCCCACCTCACTGACAAAAGGCAAAGGAGGAAAAACCCAACACCCAACCCCAACCAACCAATTTTCCCTTGCAACTACTGCAATCGTGTCTGCCTGTCCCGCATCGGACTTGTCAGCCACAAACGAGCCTGCAGCTGACGTGGACTTTTTACCCCCTCCATAAATCTTCGTCCGCGAAGCCAAGCCAAAGAGAAGAGATAAAATTATGAGGGGTATAGATAGAGTAGATGTGAATAGGCTCTTCCCCTTGAGGGTAGGTGAGATTGGAATGAGGGATCATGAGTTAAGGGTTAGAGGGCAAAAGTTTAGAAGTAACATGAGAGGAAGCTTCTTCACTCGGAGAGTGGTGGCTGAGTGGAATGACCTTCCGGAAGAGGTGGTTGCAGCAGGGTCAATTTTGTCATATAAGAGAAGGTTGGATAGGCTTATGGATGTGAGGGGATTGGAGGGTTATGGGCAAGGAATGGGTAGGTGGGACTAGTGGAGCTCACTTAGTGCAGACTAGAGGGGTCGAGATAGCATGTTTCCGTACTGTAATGGTTATATAGATATGTATGGAGACCAGAACTGTACACAGTACTCCAGATGCAACCTCACCAGTACCTTGTACAGTTGCAGCATGACCTCCCTCCTCCTAAACACAATCCCTCTAGTGATAAAGGCCAACATCCCATTTACCTTCTTGATAGCCTGCTGTGTCTCCAAACCAACCTTTTGCGATTCATGCACCAGCACTCCCAAGTCCTTCAGCATGGCAGCTCGTTGCAATCGCTTGCCATTTAAATAATATCCTGACCTTCCAAATAATATTCTTCCTTCCAAAGTGGACAACCTCGCATTTACCAACATTGTGCTCCTTCTGCCAGACCCTTTGGCCACTCACCACTCTCTCTGCAGACTTTCCTTATCCTCTACACAATTTGGTTTTCCACCCAACTGAGGTCATCGACAATAAATCGTCTGGGCATCCAGAGGACGCACAAGTTTATACTGCATTTCAGATTTCCAGCAGCTGCATGATTTTAGTTTTGGATAGCCAATAAGGAAGGGGGATTTGAGAGGGCTATAAATGAACAAAATCTAGATATCAGTGGACAGAGATAAGGCACTATGAGGACTTGTGAGCTGGTGTCTTTGTGGAACTGTTGATAAAAGACCAGGAAAAACATTCAATGTGAGGTGAGAGTTCTTGGGGTAGAGCTCCAAGGTATTTACATATATTTATTTAAAATTAATCATTATATATGTAAGTGATTCTTGTGTGCTGTGGATGTGTGTGCACCGTGGTCTGGAGAAACGATGTTTCAACTGTGCAGTCAGATGATAATAAACTTGAACTGGGGTCTCTGTGGCCCATCCTTGCCTGGGCCCTTAAACCTGCACATGGCCTTCGGTGCGAGTCAACCAGGCAGTAGGACCCTGTGGAGGAGCACTGGGAGACTGTTCCCCCTCCTTCCGCCCGGGCCCCACATTGATGTCACCACTTCCGTGACCGCACCTGGTGCAACGCCGCTATCTTGATAATTTTCTCACCAGGGTAGCCATCCTCTCTCTCTCTCTCTCTCTCTCTGTCTCCCCGCTTGCGTGCCTGCAGGTCCTCCTGCATTTAAATCAGGTCCCCCCTCATCCCTCTACCCCCTTCAGTGAGTTAAAATCCGTGCCTTTCCCGCATTGGACAAAGCCTTTCCTGCCAACATCCCAGTTTTTGCTTGGTTTGTTCACGCCATGCATTTCAAAACCAGAGCCATGCGCGTTGCTAAGGGCATAGGTCGGATAGGGTGAGTTCAGTAAATTTCCTACAAACAAACGGCATGAGCGAGGCAGGTGCTTCGCCGCAAACTGCCTTGGCTGCCAAGAATTATTAATTACCTGAACTTAAAATCCCTGGTTTCCATGGTGGGATTTGAACATGTACCTCTGCATGACTAATGCAGCTCTCTGGATCAAGATAATTTGCCCAATGTCACAGCTGTAATGATGTGCTCTGCACACGTATTCAGCCAGCTTCAATTTCTATGTATCTACATCACTTTCTACTTTAATCCTTTGCATTGCCAGAGAGGCATTTAGCCCTTGGAAACTGACAGATCTGATAGCAAACTAGTCAACTGCTTTTCACTGGTCGTACCTACTTTTGCATCCTTAACCATGTTTTCGAACCAATCAAGGAATTTTCCCCAACACTAACACCTCCAGTTATGGAGCGATTTCCGTACTATTTCCACGTGACAAAGAAAGGGCCCATTCATCCCATTGAGTCTATGCCATATCGCAGAACAATCCCTTTCCGCTGTAGTTTTTCCTCTAATTTGTTCTCCCTACATTCCCCACAAACTCCTTCCCTGCCCGCCAGCATAACCTGCTCTCCTAAATGTTCACTGCGTGACCTGCTGAGTTTCTCCAGCACTTTTGTGCTTTGCACTACAACCTGAGCATCTGCAGGCATTTCCTGATTAACTTAAACCTATGCCTTCTAGTGTTAGATGTCACAATCCTGGAGTGTGCCTCTGAATTACCGTATATACTCGTGTAATTGCCGATACCGTGTAATAGTCGACCATCCCATTTTTTAGCCTAAAAATCAGGTGTTTCTGTATGACCTGTGTAAAAGTCGACCCCGTTATTTTTGGCCTTGGTCGTCCGCCCATACGAGCTCTTTACGCTCCGACCGTGGATCCTTGCCCCCGAGGCCTGCCCATCAGACCATCTGACCACAGATCCTTGCCCCCGCTGCCTCCCCATTTGAACTTCCAACCACGGATCCTCATCCTGGTCGCCCACTCATCTGAGCTACCGATGCCCCAACCACGAACATACCCTTCGGTCTTAGCCATCTGAGCTCTAGGCGCCTTGAACGACACAGGTACTCATGAGATCAAAATTTGATCCATGTAAAAGTTGACCCCCCCGCCCCTTTTTGCCTCAAAAAGTGGGCCAAACAATTCAACAATTATTCGAATATATATGGTGATTATTGTCACATGTACTGAGATACAGATGTGTGCTATCCAGGCAAGTCAACTCATGTAGTGCAATAGAATTAAATTGATTGTGCATGAATTCATGTAACAGTAAGTCAATTAGTACAGACTACCAAAAAATTACAGAACCTAGTGTAGGGCAGAGGGAAATGTACAGATAAAAATAGTGTACAGACATCATTGGAGACGGGAATGGGAGTGGATCGCTGGTGATTTAATGCAGTGGGCTCTGCCAGCTTATCACTATACTGCCTCAGTTAAGTTATAATTAATTCCTTACACATAAATCTGGGATTGATATTTATTGACCTTAAGGCTAGCACGATTGGTGTAGCAGTTAGCGTTGTGCTGTAACAGAACCAGCGATAGGGAATGGGGTTTGATTCCTGCAAGGAGTTTGTACGTCCTCCCTGTGTCTGCGTGGGTTTTCCCTGGATCTCTGGTTTCCTCCCACCTTTCAAAAATGTGCAGAAGTTGTAGGTCAATTGGGTGTAATTATGCGGCGCGGGCTTGTGGGCTGAAAGGGCCTGTTACTGTGCTGTATGTCTATATTTTAAGATACAGGAGCCATTCAGGCCCATCGAGTCTACTCCACCATTTTGTATAAGCTGATCCAATCTTCCACTCAGCCCCACTCCCCTACCTTCTCCCCATGACCTTTGATACCCTGACTATTCAGATCCCTGTCAATCTCTGCCTTAAATACACCCAGTGACCTAAAGAAATGAAGGGATATGGGGATAAGGTGAGGCATGGGGAAGGTATGATCTCACTGAATGGTGGATCAAGGGGTTCCTTCTGATCTGATGTCTGTGCATTCAGTAGAATACCTTAGGCTAGTGGTTCTCAACCATTTTCTTTTACTGACATCCCACTTTAAGTAATCCCTATGCCATCGGTGCTCTGTGATTAGTAAGCGATTGATTAAGGTGGGATGTGGGTGGAAAGAAGAAGTTTGAAAACCACTGTTTTAATTGTACCTCATTGACTCGTCATGTGCAGGGTTTCAGAACTCCAAAGGAAATGGGCCAATGCCAATTTTTCTCCAGCAAAATATTTCTGTACCAATTGGGTCTAGAGCAGTGGTTCTCAACCTTCCCCTCCCACTCACATCCCACCTTTACTAATCACAGAGCACTGATGGCATAAGGTGGGATGTGAGTGGAAAGAAAAAGATTGAGAACCACTGCCTTAGACTATAAACCATATTCAAGGGAGCTGGACAAATAGTGGTGAAACACTTCAAAACTCAGAATCGGAATTTGAATTTATTGCCATGAACCAAGTCACAATTTTTTTTGCTTTACAAGCAGCATCACGGTGCAAACATTTATATAAATCACCTTACAACAATAAATCAAAATTAGTGCATGAAAAGTCAGAGTGAGGCAGTGTCTTTGGTTCATTGATCATTCAAGAATCTGATGGCATCGGGGAAGAAACTGTCCTTGGGCCGCTGAGGGCTTGTCTTTAGGTTCCTGTACCCATTTCCTTGATGTTAGCAGAGTGAAGAGGGCATGGCCTGGGTGGTGGGGGTCATTGAGGCTCCTTTCTTAAGACACTGCCTCTTGCAGGTGCCCTTGATGGAGTGAAAGCTGTTGCCCATGAGTTTTTTCTTGTTCTGAACATTGACACCTTTGTACCAGACAGTGATGTACCAGCCAGAATGCTCTCCATGGTACACCTGTAGAAATTTTCTTAAGTCTTTGGTGACAGACAGAATCTCATCAAACACCTCATGAAGTATAGCCACTGCCAAGCCTTTTTTTTGATTGCATAGAAATGGAGGCTCCAGGACAGATCCTCGGAGATGTACTGACACCCTGGAATTTGAAGTTCTCGACCCTCTTTCTCCACCACTGAGCCCTCGATGAGGACTGGATCTTGTTCTCCAGACTTCCTCCTGAAGTCCACAATCATCTCCTTGGTTTTGCTGATGCTGAGCGCAAGGTTGTTGGTGTGACACCACTCAACGAGCTGATCCATCTCCCTCCTGTCCGATTCCTCAACGCTGTTTGTTATTCTGTCAACAATCATGGTGTCATCGGCAAACTTGTAATAGCATTGGAATTGTGCACTAGTTTTATTTATTGTCACACAGTCATGGGTGTATAGTGAGTAGAGCAGTGGGCTAAGCATGCATCCTTGGGGTGCGCCTGTGTTGATGATCAGTCAGGAGGAGACTTTGTTTTCAATTCATACAGACTGTGGTCTTCCGACATGAAAGCCAAAGATCCAGTTGCAGAGGGGGGTGGAGAGTCCCAGGGTTTGGAGCTTCTTGACCAGCACTGAAGGCTGAGCTGTCGTCAATGAAGAGCAGCTCTATGTATGAGTTCCTGTTTTCGAGGTGATCCAGAGCTGAGTGGAGAGCCAGCGATATTGCGTCTGCTATGGACGATAGGCAAATTGCAGTGAGATATCAATATCCCTAACTGTTAACATTGAAGGGTGAAATCTCTCTGACCAATATTTCCTGGGTTATGGATGAGACAAGAAATGTGTCCTCTCTAATGGTCTTTGTTATAAACATATAGAGTCCTACAGTGTGAAAGCAGACCCTTCAGCCCAACTTGCCCATGCTGACCAAAAATATCCCCCCCCTCCCCCCACCTTTCCTATGTTTGGCCAATATCCCATTAAACCCATCCTGTTCATATATCTGTCTAATTTAAAAAAAAACTTTGCAAGAGTACCTCCCTGAACCACTTCCTCTGGCAGCTTGTTCCATACAACCATGACCTTCTGTGTAAAAAAAAATGTTGCCCCATCAGGTCCCACCCTCACTTTAAATACCGATTCCCCTACTCTGGACAAAAGATTCCCTGCATTCACCCAATCTATTCGTCTCACGATTTTGCCCACATCTACCAGATCACCCCTCATCCTCCTGCGCTCCAAGGAATAAAGCCCCAGCCTGTTCCACCTCTCCTGTCGCTCAGGCCCCCAAGTCCTGGCAACATAATAATCATGTTTATTGTCATATGGATTGTACAATGTACATATGCCCTGAAATTCTTACTTGCTGCAGTTGAGTATGTACTTCATAATAAAACGAAGATGACATTACTATCCGTCATTGAATCAAAAATGGCAATAAATACACAAGGCAGAAAGATAATTAAGATTTAGTTCTCCGTGTACTGTACAAGAAAAAAAAGTGACTGCTTCCGTGCAAAGTCCTTTTATGCTGGTCAAGATTAGCGGCACAAAGGGAGGTTCAAGAGACTGATGGCTGTTGGAAATCATCTGTTCTTAAGATCATAGGAGTGGGCTATTCAGCCCATCAAGTCTGCACCCCCATTCAGTCATGAGCTGATCCATGTTCCCACTTGGCCCCACTTGCCTGGCCTTCTTCCCATAACCTTTGATGCCCTGGCTAATCAAGAACCTATCACTCTCTGCCTTAAACAAGCCCAATGGCCTGACCTCCACAATTGCCTGTGGCAACAAATGCCACAGATTCACCACCCTCGTGCTAAAGAAATTTCTCCGCCTTTCTTTTCTAAGTGGACCCTCTTCAATCTTGAAGTTGTGCCCTCTTGACCTAGACCCTCTCACCATGAGAAACATCCTTTCTGCACCTACTCTGTCCATGCCTTTTGGCATTCAAAATGTTTCACTGAGAACCCCCTCATTCTCCTAAATTGAAATTAATACAGGACAAGGGCCATCAAACATTCCTCATATGATAACCATCGAACCTAACCATGCTGGGCTTCACATTTCTGCCTGAAAAGGTTGTAGCCAGGGTGGTGGGTTTTGATTGTCGTCAAAGATTCAAACCCATTTTGAAGGAATGCTTCCCTTCGTGCCTTGGTCAGTTCTTACCACTCTGTTAGCATCAGTGAGGAAATACGATCTCATCAGTCATGTTCATGGGAACTTGGTGTGAATGAAGGGGGATGATGCTCCTCAATGAACTGGAAAGGAAGAAGCTGTAATCTGTTGAGTTTTATAGGTTGGGTTGACCAGATTAGTTCCTTTTGCTTAGCTCTCCCATCGACCAAGATACCATGCTAATCCCATTTACGTGGGTTAGGCCCATGATAACTTCAAATCTTTCCTATCTAAATTTAAATTTTAACTTTAGATATACAGCACGGTAATAGGCCCTTTTGTCCCACAAACCCATGACACCCAGTTGACCTGCACTCCAGTACATTTCAAATGGTGGGAGGAAACTGGAACTCCGAGAAAAAAAACCCATGCAGACACAGGGAGAAGGTACAAACTCCTTATGCTCAGTGTGGGATTTGAACCCAAAGCTGTTACATAAAATATAGAACATAGATCACTACAGCACAGGTCAGCCCTTTGGCCCACGATGTTGTGCCGACCCATATATTCCTTAAAAAAATACTAAACCCTCCCTTTCCCATTACTCTCTATTTTTCTTCCATCCATGTGTCTGTCTAACAGTCTCTTAAATGCCCCCGATGCTTCAACTTCCACCACCAACCCTGGCAAGGCATTCCAGGCCCTGTAAGGTAAAACATCATGAGATGGGAATGTGTAAGGAGTTACCCTGTGCAGGGCTGTAACAAGATGTGAATGCATCCTTGTACTTACAAGATAAGAGAGACATTGATGGATTGAGAGGCAGGAAGCTAGCAGGGAAAGGATAGCAACAGTTTTAGTCATTGGACAAGTAATGATATGATGATGTTCTAAGCACGTATCCAAGGGTATAAAAAATCACCATTTTGCTGATAACGGCAGAATGCATTCTCCAACTAACATTGTTAGTTGCAAGTGTTACAATCCGGTAATAAAGAACAAAGAACCCTGATTTCGACTCAGTCTGGTGTTTGTCTCACTCATTCATGAACAAAGCAGACCTAACAGCCCCCACAACTATCTGTGTAGAAAACTTACCCCTGACGTCTCCCCTAAACTTCCCTCCTTTCACTTTGTACAGATAACCTCTGGTGTTTGCTATTCCTGCCCTGGGGAAAAGGTGCTGGCTGTTCACCTCTCAGAATCTTGTAGACCTCTAGGAAGTCTCCTCCCATGCTTTGAGTCTCCAAAGAGAAAAGTCCCAGCTCTGCTAACATTGCCTAGCAGCGTTGCCTAACCACTACGCTAACTGTGTACTTGTTGAAGTATCTTTAAATATTGCATCTGCCTCTAACATCTCCACTGGAAATTTATTCCATTCACAGCAAGTACATGAAGGCCTTAGAAATGAGACGAGAAAGTGAACCAGGATGTTTCCTGCTTTAGAGCGTATGAATTGCAGGGCATACAAAGAATATTGCTGCACAGTACAGGCCCTGTCCCACAATATTATGCAGACCTACTCCACAATCAATCTAGACCAGTGGTTCTCAACCTTTTCCTTTCCACTCACATACCACTTTAAGTAATCCCTATGCCATTGGTGCTCTGTGATTAGTAAAGGATTGCTGAAGGTGGGATGTGGGTGGAAAGAAAAAGTTTGAAAACCACTCTTTTAATCATCCCTCATTGACTCGTCATGTGCATGGTTTCAGAACTCCAAAGGAAATGGGCCAGTGACAATTGTTCTCAAGCCAAATATTTCAGTAACAATTGGGTGGAGAGCAGTGATTCTCAACCTTCTCATCCCACCTTAACCAATCCCTTCCTGATCACAGAGCATAGGGATTACTTAAAGTGGGATGAGAGTGGAAAGAAAATGGTTGAGAACCAATGATCTAAACCTTCCTTCCTTCACAATCCATAACCGTGGCCCTCCCACATTTTCCATACATCCATGTGCATATCCAAGAGTCCTTTAAACGTCCCTATTGTACCAGCCTCTACTACTGCCCCGGGCAGTGCGTACCAGGCACCTACCACTCTCAATGTTAAAAACCTACCTTGACATGTCCCTTAAACTTTTCTCCCCTCACCTTTGATTTTCTCTTGACGAGAGATTGGACATACTTGGGTTGTTTTCTCTGGAGCATAGGAGATCGGAAGAGTGATAGATCTCATGAGAGGCATTGATAGGGAGGGTTGTCAGAATCTTTTCCCCAGGGCAAAAGCGTCACACACTAGACCAGTGATTTTCAACCTTTTCCTTTCCACTCACATCCTACTTTAAGTATTCCCTAAGCCATAGGGGCTCTGTGATTAGTAAGGGATTGCTTAAGGTGGGATGTGAGTGGGGAGAAAAAATTTAATCGTACCTAATTGACTCAGCCCTATGTATGAGTTCCTGTTTTCGAGGTGATCCAGAGCTGAGTGGAGAGCCAGCGATATTGCGTCTGCTATGGACGATAGGCGAATTGCAGTGAGATATCAATATCCCTAACCGTTAACATTGAAGGGTGAAATCTCTCTGACCAATATTTCCTGGGTTATGGATGAGACAAGAAATGTGTCCTCTCTAATGGTGTTTGTTATAATGGTGTTTGGCATAAGGTGGGATGTGAGTGGAAAGAAAAAGATTGAGAACCACTGCCTTAGACTATAAACCATATTCAAGGGAGCTGGACAAATAGTGGTGAAACACTTCAGAACTCAGAATCGGAATTGGGTCGAGATCAGGGGTTCTCACCTTAAGTAATCCCTTAAGGTGGTATTTGAGTGGGGGAAAAAGATTGAGGCCCAATTGTTACTGAAATATCTGACTCGAGAAAAATTGCCATTGGCCCATTTCCTTTGGAGTTATGAAGCTGTGCACATAACGAGTCAATGAGGTACGTTTGAAACAGTGGTTTTCAAACTTCTTCCCCCTCACATACCACCTTAAGTAATTCCTTATTAATTACAGAGCAGCAATGGTATAGGGATCACTTAAGGTGGCATGTGAGGGGAAAGAAAAAGTTTGAAAACCACTACACTAAAGTAATCTTTGGCTTGGCTTCGCGGACGAAGATTTATGGAGGGGGTAAAAGTCCACGTCAGCTGCAGGCTCGTTTGTGGCTGACAAGTCCGATGCGGGACAGGCAGACACGGTTGCAGCGGCTGCAGGGGAAAATTGGTGGGTTGGGGTTGGGTGTTGGGTTTTTCCTCCTTTGCCTTTTGTCAGTGAGGTGGGCTCTGCGGTCTTCTTCAAAGGAGGTTGCTGCCCGCCAAACTGTGAGGCGCCAAGATGCACGGTTTGAGGCGATATCAGCCCACTGGCGGTGGTCAATGTGGCAGGCACCAAGAGATTTCTTTAGGCAGTCCTTGTACCTTTTCTTTGGTGCACCTCTGTCACGGTGGCCAGTGGAGAGCTCGCCATATAACACGATCTTGGGAAGGCGATGGTCCTCCATTCTGGAGACATGACCCATCCAGCGCAGCTGTATTACTAAAGTAATAATTAATAGACCTATTTAAGGGAAGAATGTTAAGGGAGATAAGTGGGGCAAATATTTTACACAGTGCCTGGAATGGGTTGCCAGGAGTAGTGGTAGAAGCAGATACAATTGTAATTAAGAGGCTTCTAGATAGACACTGGAAGGAGATGAAAGGATATTTGTCCATGCAAGCAGAAGTGTTCTAGTTTAATTTGAACATCACAGCCTTTGGTATATCACCAAAGACTCTTGAATACAGGGTGCACCGTGGAGAGCATTCTCTCTGGTACGGAGGTGCCAACGCACAGGACAGGAAGAGGCTACAGAGGGTTGTGAACTCGGCCAGTGACACCACGGGCCTTCACTCTGTCGAGGACCTCTACAAGAGGCAGTGCCTTAAGAAAGCAGCCTACACCCTAAAAGACCCCCACCACCCGGGCCACGCCCTCTTCATTCTGCTACCATCATGAAGGAGGTATGGGAGCCTGAAGACGAGCGCACAGACAGCTTCTTCCCCATCGATATCCTGAATGGACAATGTGAGGCACAACCTCGCTTTATCCTATTTTCTTGCACTACTTATTCATTTTGAAATGATGCAGAACCACAAGTTCATGACAGTAATTTCTGATTCTGATAGTCATGTGGTCTAAGGGGCCTGTTTCTTCGTTCTGAAGAAACGTTCCCAGAGCTAGGAACTAAAAAGATGAATTCTCAGTCCTTCAACGGACGTCTATGGACAGAAGATCCAGGGTGAGTTGAGACACTTGGACGATCTCCAGTTTATGGATGGTGAAAAATGAGCTCGGTGGTGAAAACACGGTCAGTTTCCTGCCTGAGATGATATAAAGACAATCCAAAAAAAAAAAATCTGACATGGGCTTCTCAAACCATGTTCAATTTAGCAGAAACCCATGCATTCCCATTTCACGGCTTCTTAGCAACTGGTAACGATTATGGCTTGGTTGTCATGGGGATCTCCTCCATGGAGGCGACGATTGGCTCCAGGTAGTGCAATCCAACTAATGACGTTTGATAAATATTTATCCGGAACTGTGACATATTAACTCCCGGTGAACAGGGAAAGGTCAATACCTTGGAAAAAAAAGGACATCTGTTACTTTTACCATGACCTGCTTCAGAGACATAATGAAGTAAACACGCCCAGATAACTCATTTAACCCGCAAAGTGGAACAAAGGGCGAATCAAGAGATGGTGGAGGTTGCCCAGGTTGTGTTGATGTGGCTGGAAATGAGGGGGGCATTAGCGGTAGGAGAGGGAGATGTTTACCCTGCTCGCAATGCCCGTACAAAGTAATGAAACACTAATGTTTCCAGTGACCGCAGCAGCCGTTGCAAATCTTCCCACCGAGCAGGGAACAAACAGGTCATGTTTTCACATACAAGTGGCACTTGCCGTTCATTAAAAGAATGAGGTAGGAAGACCCGCTCCGCTCACAGGATGAAACTGGATCAGGAGAGGAGACATCACCTCGCTGTTTCTGGGTGCAGACACTGAAGGAAGAAGTCATTTTAATTTACTGCCACAGTGATAAACAGGGAGTGGTGTAACGGCAATTTGCATTTACACAGCAGCTGGGAGTGATGCATGGCTTGGAAAGGATGAGTAGGAAATAGAAAGGTTGCTGACTGCATCGAACATAGCACAGCGCATGCCTTTCGGCCTGCAGTATTGTGCTGACCTAATAACCTACTCTAACAACTGCCTAGAATAGCAGTTCTCAACCTGTTTTCTTTCCACCTTAATTAATCCCTTACTATCCACAGAGCACTTTAATTACTTTAAGGTGGAATGTGAGTTTTAAACAAAAGGCTGAAGACCACTGGCCTAGAATTTCCCAACTGTATAACCCTCCATTTTTCTCCATTCCACGTACTGATCTAATGGTCTCTTAGAAGATCCTGTTGCACCTGGCCTCCATCACTGTTGCCAGTAACACATTCCATGCATTCACCACTCTCTCCATGAAGAACTTACATCCCCCTGTACTTTCTGCAAAGCACCTTAAAACTATGACCTCTCATGTTCACCATTTCAGCCCTGGGAAAAAGCCTATGGCCTTCCACACGATCAATACCTCTCATCAACTTGTATACCCCTATCAAGTCACGACTCGTACTCTGTCGCTCCAAGGAGAAAAAACTAAGTTAACCATATAACCATTTACAACACAGAAACAGGCCAGTTTGGCCCGACTAGTCCATGCCGAATATCATCTCCCACCTAGTCCCACTGACCTGCATTTGGCCCATCACCCTCCACACCTCTCCTGTCCATATACCTATCCTCATAAGGCATGCTCTCCGATCCAGGCAGCATCCTTGTAAATCTCTGCACCCTTTCTATCGCAACCACATCCTTTCTATAATGAGATCCAAAAATGAACACAATATTCCAAGTAGCATCTAACCAAGGTCTTGTATAGGTTTCGCATTACCTCATGGCACTTGAACTTGATCCCATGGTTAAAGAAGGCCTGTGGCGACCAACGTGGTTGGTGTACAGGCGAACTGGCTCTGACTGTAAAGCGTGCGCGGTTGGAGCAGCCCACACCAAAGGTGGCGCTGGGCACCTTATCCTTTCCCCAAAGCAAAGAGCCCACACGCACGAAATCTGAACAGTCAGCGATGCAATTTATGGTTCCCGACAACAGGAGCAGGTTTCATCTTTAAAAAGCCTCGGTGAACCAAGTGATAAGTCAGTGAGCTTTGGGACGAACCTGTCAACTGGCAGTCTTGTGATTCGCTCTGTTAGCGAGAATGCTGCAGGCCAATGCACCATAAGCTTTTGTAACCTGTACAGCAGCTTGTGGACATGGATCCCAAGATCTCTCAGAATGTCCACATAACTCAGAGACCTCCAATTAACATAGAACCATAGAAAGCTGCAGCACATAAAACAGGCCATTTGGCCCTTCCAGTCTGTGCCGACCATCACTCTACTAGTCCCATTGACCTGTTTCCATTTCCTAACCCTCCACATCTCTTCCATCCATCTATCTATCCAATCTATTCTTAAAGATCAACATCAAGCCCACATTCACTACGTCAGATGGCAGTCCATTCCACATCCCACCCTTCGCTGAGTGAAGAATTTTCCCCTAATGATCCCCCAAACCTTTCCCCTTTCAGCTTAAAACTATGACCTCTTGTATTTATCTCTCCCAATCTAAGTTGGAAAAGCCTACTCACACCCAGTCTGTCTCTACCCCTCATAATCTTGTAACCTCTATAAAATCTCCCCTCATTCTTCTGCTCTCCAAGGAATAAAGTCCTAACCTGTTTAATCTTTCCCTATAACTCAACTCTTGAAGACTAGCAGCATCTGAGAAAATCATCTCTGCACTCTTTCAATCTTATTGATACCCTTCCTATATTTAGATGACCAGACTGCACACAATATTCCAAATATGGCCTCACCAGTATAACTTAAATATAACATCCCAACTTCTATACTCAATATTTTGATTTATAAAGGCTAAGATGCCATAAGCTTTCTTTACAACCCAGTCCACCTGCAACGCCACCTTCAGGGAATAATGTGTCCGTATTCCCAGGTCCCTTTGCTCCTCTGCTCTTCTCAGTTTCCTACGATTTATTGTGTATGATCTAACTTGGTTTCTTCTTCCAAAATGCAACACCTCACACTTGTCTACATTAAACTCCATCTGCCATTTTTTGGCCCACTTCCCCAGTTGGTCCAGATCCCTCTGCAAGCTTTGAGAATCTTCCTCATTGTCCACAACGCCTCATATCTCTGCTGATCCAATTTACCACGTTATCATCCAGATCATTGATATAGACAACAAACAACAATGGTCCCAACGCAGATCCCTGAGGCGCACCACTGGTCACAGGCTTCCAGTCTGAGAAGCAACCATCCACCACCACTCACTGTTTTCTCCCACAAGGCCAGTTTACAACCTCTCCATGGAGACCTAGTGTCTGAACCTTCTGAACTAACCTCCCTTGTGGGACTTTCTCAAAGGCTTTACTGAAGTCCATGTAGAGAAAATCCTTTCCCTCATCTACCTTCTTGGTGACTTCCTCAAAAAAACTCTGCAAGATTCATTAAACACGACCTACCGTGCACAGAGCCATGCTGACAGCCCATGGCTGTCCAAATACCTATATATCCTACCTCTCAGAACTCCTTCCAATAATTTACCTACTACTGATGTCAGGCTCACCAGCTTATAATTACCAGCCTATAATCATTTTTGGAGCCTTTTTTAAGCAACTGGACAACATGAGTGTGATGCTACCACTATGTATATTGTATGTATGTACTGTATGGGCTGGCCCACCCCCTGAACCTGTGACTCCTCCTTCCCCGATATTCCCATAAATGCTGGCATGCCCAAACCCCAACCTCAGTACCTGCCTTGGAACCAGGCCAGCATCATGCTAGCTGAGCTGACACTTTAAGGTGATTAAAGCCTATTAATCATAACTCTCTGTCTTGCTGTAGTTGATTAGAAGTACAATGATCTACCCTGCAATCCTTTGACATCTCATCTGTGGCTAAGGACATTTTGAATACAATTGGCCAGGGCCCCTACAATTTCTACACTAGTCTCCCTCAAGGCCCGAGGGAATATCATATCTGGCCCGGGGGATTTATCTACCTTTAATCACACTAAGGCAGCAATCACCTCCTCCTCCTCCTCCTCCTCCTCCTTAATCTCCGCATGTTCCATGACTCTACTGTTTGTTTCCCTTCCTTCCTTCTACACTCTGCCAGTTTCCTGAGTAAATACTGCTGCAAACAAAATCTGTTTAACATTGTATTCTGCCTTCAAATTTGACCTACTGAAATTAACCACTTCACACTTCTCTGTGTCAAACTCCATCTGCCACTTCTCAGCCGAACTTTGCAACCCCTCCAGACTATCCACCACACTACTAACCTTTGTGCCATCCATAAAGTTACTAACCTACCCTTCCACTTCCTCATCAGGGCCATTTATAAAAATCACAAAGAGGAGGGTTCGGGGGGGGGAGGGTCCCAGAGCAGATGCCTGCGGGATACCACTGGTCACCGAGCTCCACGCAGAATACAAACCATCTCCAACCACCCTCTGTCTTCTCTGGGCAAGCCAATCCTGCATCCACAGAGCTAGGCGTCCTTGGATTCCATGCCTCCTTTTCTTCTGAATGAGCCTTAGATCTCACTGCCTGGAAGAATAGGGGGGGGGGGGGGTCGAAGAAATTCATACATGAACCTTGTCAAATGCCTTTATTCTACTTAAATTTTTACATTTTTAAAATGTAGAAATGCAGCACGGTAACAGGCCCTTCCGGCCCACAAGCCTGTGCGGCCCAATTACACCCAATTAAACGACAACCCTGGTAGGATTTTGAAGGGTGGAAGGAAACCTGAGCATCTGGAGGAAACCCATAAAGACACGGGCAGAATGTACCAATTTCTTACAGACACTGGAACTCCAGTCACTGGCATTGTAACAGCATTACGCTAACCACTAACTGTGCCTCTCCCTCTACACTAACCATGCTGCCTTACTGAAATCCATATGCACTCCATCTTGACTAAGGGTCTAAAGCAGGGGTGTCAACCTCAAATTCACGGAGGGCCAAAATTAAAAACTTGGACTAAGTCGAGGGCCGAACTAAATATTTATTGAAAATTTTCAACAACATCTGCATGTTTTCTCTTCTTTCAACATATGTAATGTTAAACTTTTTCTTATTAAAATAAATGTTTAATAATAGTTTTGGAAAAACTCTTTCATTGTCATTGTCATTGTCTTTGGCCCATTTCCTTTGGAGCTCTGAAACCGTGCACATGACGAGTCAATGAGGGATGATTAAAGCAGTGGTCTTCAAACTTTTTCTTCCCACCCACAGACCACCTTAAGCAATCCCTTACTAATCACAGAGCACCAATGGCACAGGGACGCGAGTGGAAAGAAAAAGGTTGAGAACTGTTGCATTGTAGTAACTCCACATCTGATTAGGTTAATTGTTAGGCAAGTGGTCAGAGAAGGACCCCCCCCCACCCCAAGAAAGGCTTAAATCACAGGAACAAAATAAGCTTCCGTCTCACTGCTCCCAATCTTACACACAGTCCTGATGTGGAATGTGGGGTCGCAGCTCCACGTTCACCCGAGTTCAGGTGCTGTCTGTGTGGAGTTTGTACGCTCTCCCCTTGTCTTGGACCAACAGGTCGGTTGCCTGACGAAGGCACCCGAACCCCCCCGTTGAAACGCCGGCGTCCGGGGCGGTGGAGGAATTGGCTGAGAAGAGCTCGTTGCTCCCACCCTCCTCCCATGGTTGGAGAGGGATTAAACTGCGATCTCACGGCGCCGGGCTCGTCTCCAACAAAAGGAGCGGGAGGCAGGGTCCGCCGCGCACAGAATGAGGGGGAAGGCATCGCCAACGAGACGCTCGGTCGGAGACCCAGCGAGGATGGTCCCCAACTCCAGCCGCGTCTGTGTGTCCGGGAGCCGGGCGGGCTGAGTGCGGCGCTCCGATCCCCGGGATTCGGGACTCTGAGATCCCTCCACACCTCCGGCGTCTTCATTTTCACCTTCAGTGTGCATGCGCTATACTGGCGCGGCGGCCAGCGGGCCAACTCTAATATATATTTAATATGATCTTGCGGGCCAAATATAATCCCGCGGGCCAGAGTTTGACATGTGTGGTCTAAAGGGACTTGAGGACTTTTTACTCAATGAATCATGGTTTCTGGACATCACTGCCAGGAAGAATGGGGAGGAGAGAAGTTCATACATGGCTGGGTTATTGAGAGAGTAATGCCTCCTGCCAGTGGGTCAGATCAAACCACTGCATCTAATAGTGAACACTTGCTCCAGCGTTCAGTAGAAGCATAGCCTCTTCTACCTCAATACCACACTCCTGCACTGACCCTATGTCCTATGATTTCTTTAATCTATAAAAATCTGATTTCACTTTTGAATGCCCTCAGTAAATGAGTTCTCTTGGGCAGAGAATTCCAAGGATTCTTAATCTAGGTAAAGACATTTCTTCTCATCTCAGTCCTCAATGGCCAAACCTTTGACACTGGTTTTAGATAGTTAAGCCAAACAAAACATTTAACTTGCATCTATCTTGTTCTTGAGAATTTTTAATGTTTCAAACAGATTAGGCTTCTGAGTGACTGAATATCCAAATAATATTATTGCCTTTTAATTGGCCCAAGAAGCATATTGCATGGGAACACACCAAAAAAATCACAGGGACTGTGCAAATTCAACAATTGCCTCCCATTCTCCTCAATTCAAGATATCTAGGTCCTCTGTTCTTTCTCTTTTCATTGGACAAAGCAGAATCCCAGCATTCCGTCTGGTCTGTCCTGTGCCCATTATGTTGATGCATCATGTAGAAGGCACGCCAGCGGCTGTACTTTATTTGGAGTTTGAGGAGATTTGGCATGTCACTAAAGACTCTTGCAAATTTCTACAGGTGTACCGCAGAGAGCATTCTGACCAGATGCATCACCATCTACAGGTGACAATGAACAGGACAGGAAGAGGTTGTGATCTTGGCCATCATGGGAACCACTCTTCACTCCATTAAGGACATCTTTGTCTTGGTGAATATCTATTGCTGCTTGGTTTTGGGGTCCTCTGGGCTCGTAACAGCAGGTAGAAGAGATCTTGTTTATTCTGGCATGGTGTTTAGCACAGACTTTGTGGTCGAAGGGCATGTTTCTATGTTGCACTGTCCAAATTCTTATGCCCTCTCTTCCATGTTCTCAGCTGCCACAGCCTACCAACCTAAAAGTGAGACATTGATTCCTGGCCTCTATTTAAAATCTTTCAGAAGAAAGGAATCATTTCCACAAACAGATAGCAATGGTAATTTGGGAACTCTCTTTTATGGAGAACCATTAGCCCCTTTTAAACTCCACCCTCTGGGGAGAACTCCTGGGATCCGGGTGTGATCACTGGGGCAAAGGTGCTGGAAGCACCTTTTAAATTGCAGGGGGATTGACCCATTAAATTGCCAACCTGGCGATACGTCATGTACTCTTCGGAACTACTGTCAAATATTCAGATGCTGACTGCCTGGTGACGCATGCACGCACGCAAGCGTTGACGCCACTGGAATAAGCGGGTTGGCCATCTTCCTGTTCAAATCTCCTGTGGACGTGACCTAGGTAAGTTTAACTGGGTTCCCTGACGACCTCTGAGGCAGGTCAGGAACCCGGTCGGATTCCGACGGGGTTGACCGGGTTGGACCCTTTCTAACTGCCGCATAACCGGGGTACTGACTGGGCGAATTTACACGGTGGTTTGTTGATGATTGTTTATGGAATCAACTTAGCCATCGAAATGAAGGGAATTGGAGCCAGTGGAATTGGGATACTAAACATTCAGAGAAGGTGAGACAAAATATTTGAAGAAGGGATTGACCAATTCGTGTTTCTCTCTTCCTATTTTGTTTCCTTGTGCAGCAACAAGACTGGGACTAGGTTTGGTCTGTAGCTGATGGGCAGTAGCTAACAGAATCTTGGGAAGTAAAATCTTTGATGTAAATAGGCTGCTGGATTAGATATCTGCTTAAAAAAAGCCTCTTTGATACATGATTATTTTCACTGTTTGTATAATTTGCCTATATCTTTTAACCCTTTCAGTTCTTTTTATCATGCTTTTGATTTTGAACAGTACCCTTTAATTATTTCCTGCGGTTTCATAACTAAAGGCCTATCTGTTACAACTTGCACCAATAAAATAATATCTAACAACTTGCACACATGGACATCCCATTTGATTCAAGACTCCATTATTGTCATGTAATAGTACAGAACCTGTAATATTACAATTGCCATAAGGCAAAGAGTCACCAGTAGAACCGCTTGGTGCCCCTTAAAGTACGAGAGAAAGAGATGTGAAAGCACCGGAAACGGGGAGAACACCCATCTACCCCGTTGGGAAAGAGAAGCAGAGGAGACGACCCTGCGGAGCAGTGACCACGGCAGCGGACCAGCAACGGGGCCCAGCAGCGGAGGGACTTGCCAAATATTTCAGTAGCAATTGGGTCTAGAGCAGTGATTCTCAACCTTCCCTTCCAACTCACATCCCACCTTAAGCAATCCCTTACAAAGACTGATGGCATAGGGATTACTTAAAGTGGGATGTGAGTGGAAAGAAAAAGGTTAAGAACCACTGGTCTAACATGTGTCACTTTTACCCTGGGGATATAAGAGTCTGACTCTCTACCTGATCAATGCCTGTGATGGTTTTATAAACCTCTATCAGTTCTGACTGTCTTATTACAGGAAGGACGCAGATGCTTTCGAGAGGGTGCAGAAGAGATTTGACAGATCTGTGCCTGGATTGGAGAACGTGTCTTATGAAGCAAGATGAAGAGAGCTAGGGGTTTTGTCTTTGGAGTGACAAAGGATGAGACGTGACTTATTAGAGGTACTGTATATTAATTGGCGTAGCGGTTGGCCTTTACAGCACCAGTGAATGGGACCGGGGTTCAAATCCCACGTGCCTCTAAGGAGTTTGTACGTTCTCCCTGTGTGTCCGTGGGATTTCTCTGGGTGGGGGTGGGTGGGCTCTGGTTTTGTCCCACTGTTCAAAATGTACCGGGGGTATAGGTTAATGGGGTGTAAATTGGGCGGCATGGACTCATGGGCCGAAATGTCCTGTATGTCTAAATTAAATTAAAAATTAAAGTTAAAATAAGATTATAAGAGGGCAAGACAGGGTGGGCAGCTAACATTTTTTTTCCTGGGGAGACAATAGCAAATACCAGAGAGCATCTGTTTAAGGTGAGGGGAGGAAAGTTAAGTGGGGGGTGGGGTGGACACGTCAGAAGTAAGTTTTATACTCGGAAATTGGTGGGTGCCTGGAATGCATTGCTGGGGGTGGTGGTGAAGGCTGGTACAATAGGAACGTTCAAAGATAGGCACTTGATTTTAAGAAAAATAAGGGCTATGTGTGCGAGCGAGATAGGGAAAAATTAGAATGTTGTGGGGTAGGTTTCCATAGGTTGGCCCAATATCATGGGCTGAAAGGTTTGTACTGGGCTGTAATGTTCTATATTCCAGGCACCCACCTCTCTCTCTCTGTCAAAAACATCATCGCGGCCCATCCCTTCGCGAGCGAAGATGAACACGGTGCCTTGTAGCTCTTCTGCCCTCACAGAACTTTTTGTAGTTGTTGGCACATTGTGATGTGCCACTGTGAATCATGGAATGCCATGCAGTGCGATTTCTTTGCGAGGCCCTCCCAGTCAGTATGGTTGACATGGAATGACTGGAGATTGAGTTTGAGGGCGACCAACAGGGCGGGGAGCATCTGGTAGCCCACCTTAGAGGACATCTTTGGGCAATCGGCCATCCTCCATAGAGCTTAAAACTCTATGGAAAACAGAACAAATAGTCAAAAGCATCCCTCTGACATCTCCCCTAAACTTTCCTCCGCTCACCTCTGGTATTTGTAACTGACACCTGGGAAAAAGGAGTTGTTTGTCATCTTTATAAAATTATCCACTTGTGTTGCTTCTTGCAGGGAGGAACTTGTACTCCAAGATCCCTCCGTACATCAATGAACCAAAGGGCCCTATGTAGCCAGTATAGGCAATGCATCGAATAGCCTCCACCTCCTTCATAACTGTGGCATTCGACGAATGCACAAACATGGCAGGAATGTTTGTAGCAGCTCTTTGTGACCTTGGCTCAATCCCAGTTTCAGGGACTGCCTGTGCGGAGCTCGCATGCTCTCCCAGTGACGGCGCACATTTCCTCTGGGTCCACTGCTTTCCAAAAGAGAGGCTGATTTGAAACATTTCCGTGTCTGGGTTATTATTTACTTTCTCATGATAGTGTGATGGGTCCTTTTCAAAGTAGGCCTCGACTTTAATTTGCACGATCGGTAGGCCAAATGGGCACTGTAAATTATTCCAGGTTTGTGGATGTATGGGAGAATCTGGGGAGTGGGAGGGGTGTTGACAAAAATGTGGTGAGAATAAAATATGGTCTGTGCTAGTGGATGCGTTGGCAGTCAGCATGAATGTGACGGGCCAAAGGGCCTGTTTCTGTGCTCCACACCTAGTTATGGAAGTAGACGCCCAGCTTCAGGCTGAAATGGATTTACATATTTGGAATATTTCCCTATCTGGATTAACATTTTCATATTCATGATAGTGGGACGGGTCCTTTTCAAAGTACACCTCAACTTTAATTTGTTAACGATTTCATGACTCCACACAGAGAGAGACCACACAGTGGCAGTTTTGGTCACTAAGCTGGAGGAATTTTTTAAAATTAAATTTTAATTTTCTTTTAATTAAATTTTATTTTAAATGTTCTCTTCTCTTTGGCTTGGCTTCGCGGACGAAGATTTATGGAGGGGGTAAAAAGTCCACGTCAGCTGCAGGCTCGTTTGTGGCTGACCAGTCCGATGCGGGACAGGCAGACACGATTGCAGCGGTTGCAAGGGAAAATTGGTTGGTTGGGGTTGGGTGTTGGGTTTTTCCTCCTTTGCCTTTTGTCAGTGAGGTGGGCTCTGCGGTCTTCTTCAAAGGAGGCTGCTGCCCGCCAAACTGTGAGGCGCCAAGATGCACGGTTTGAGGCGTTATCAGCCCACTGGCGGTGGTCAATGTGGCAGGCACCAAGAGATTTCTTTAGGCAGTCCTTGTACCTTTTCTTTGGTGCACCTCTGTCACGGTGGCCAGTGGAGAGCTTGCCATATAATACGATCTTGGGAAGGCGATGGTCCTCCATTCTGGAGACGTGACCCATCCAGCGCAGCTGGATCTTCAGCAGCGTGGACTCGATGCTGTCGACCTCTGCCATCTCGAGTACCTCGACGTTAGGGGTGTGAGCGCTCCAATGGATGTTGAGGATGGAGCGGAGACAACGCTGGTGGAAGCGTTCTAGGAGCCGTAGGTGGTTCCGGTAGAGGACCCATGATTCGGAGCCGAACAGGAGTGTGGGTATGACAACGGCTCTGTATACGCTTATCTTTGTGAGGTTTTTCAGTTGGTTGTTTTTCCAGACTCTTTTGTGTAGTCTTCCAAAGGCGCTATTTGCCTTGGCGAGTCTGTTGTCTATCTCATTGTCGATCCTTGCATCTGATGAAATGGTGCAGCCGAGATAGGTAAACTGGTTGACCGTTTTGAGTTTTGTGTGCCCGATGGAGATGTGGGGGGGCTGGTAGTCATGGTGGGGAGCAGGCTGACTTCCAGGCCAAACATTTTGGCAGTTTCCGCAAAGCAGGACGTCAAGCGCTGAAGAGCTGGCTCTGAATGGGCAACTAAAGCGGCATCATCTGCAAAGAGTAGTTCACGGACAAGTTTCTCTTGTGTCTTGGTGTGAGCTTGCAGGCGCCTCAGATTGAAGAGACTGCCATCCGTGCGGTACCGGATGTAAACAGCGTCTTCATTGTTGGGGTCTTTCATGGCTTGGTTCAGCATCATGCTGAAGAAGATTGAAAAGAGGGTTGGTGCGAGAACACAGCCTTGCTTCACGCCATTGTTAATGGAGAAGGGTTCAGAGAGCTCATTGCTGTATCTGACCCGACCTTATTGGTTTTCGTGCAGTTGGATAATCATGTTGAGGAACTTTGGGGGACATCCGATGCGCTCTAGTATTTGCCAAAGCCCTTTCCTGCTCACGGTGTCGAAGGCTTTGGTGAGGTCAACAAAGGTGATGTAGTGTCCTTTGTTTTGTTCTCTGCACTTTTCTTGCTCACAGCTCAGCGCGGACATTGGCGACTTCAGGGGTTTCTACGAGGCTCTAAAGGCTGTGTACGGCCCCTCACCCCAAGTCCAAAGCCCGCTGCGCAGCTCAGACGGCAAAGTCCTCCTCAGCGACAAGATCTCCATCCTCAACCGATGGTCAGAACACTTCCAATCTCTTTTCAGTACCAACCGCTCAGTCCAAGATTCCGCCCTGCTCCAGCTCCCTCAACAGCCCCTAAGGCTAGAGCTGGATGAGGTTCCCACCCTGGATGAGACATATAAGGCAATCGAACAACTGAAAAGTGGCAAAGCAGCAGGTATGGATGGAATCCCCCCAGAAGTCTGGAAGGCTGGCGGCAAAACTCTGCATGCCAAACTGCATGAGTTTTTCAAGCTTTGTTGGGACCAAGGTAAACTGCCTCAGGATCTTCGTGATGCCACCATCATCACCCTGTACAAAAACAAAGGCGAGAAATCAGACTGCTCAAACTACAGGGGAATCACGTTGCTCTCCATTGCAGGCAAAATCTTCGCTAGGATTCTACTAAATAGAATAATACCTAGTGTCGCCGAGAATATTCTCCCAGAATCACAGTGCGGCTTTCGCGCAAACAGAGGAACCACTGACATGGTCTTTGCCCTCAGACAGCTCCAAGAAAAGTGTATTTTAAATGTAGATGCACAGCATGGTAACAGGCCATTTTGGCCCACAAGTCCGTGCTGCCCAATTTACACCCCATTAACCTATACCCCCGTAACGTTTTGGATGGTGGGAGGAAACTGAAGTCCCTGGGGAAAACCCCTGCAGTCGCAGGGAGAACATGCAAACTCCTTACAGACAGCAGTGCACTAACCGCTATGACAACTGCGCCGGCAGAGGATAGGATTAAACTAGAAAGTGCGCAGAAAAAAGATTCACGGAGGTGCTGCTGGGACTGGGAGGGTCGTAAGCTACAAGACAAGGCTGGGAATGGGGTGAAGAACGCTGAGAGGGGACCTTATCAAAGTACAGAAAACCTCAGGTATCTGTCACCTACGGGGATTGGTAGATGGCAGCTAAGTGAGGTTTCCTGTTGCTTGAGACTGTGTGTTGTATGAAAGGAGAACGAACACAAAGGTGTGCCAGTTTTAAATTGCTGTATTTTTTACTCATTTATTTTCTGTGATTTTTTTTGCCAGTTACTTGAGGTTACCAGTTGCTTGAATTCTGGATAACAGAGATTTTATTGTATATAAAATTTAGAGGGGCGTAAATAGTTAACAGTATTTTCCCATGGTGGAGAAGTCTAAAACAAGAGATGTAGGTTTAAGGTGAGAGGGGAAAGATTTAGAGGAGATCTGTGGTCCAACCTTTTCACACAGACAGAGGTGGGTATATGGAAAAAGTTGCCAGAGGAAGTGGTACAGGTGGGTGCAACAATTACAATGTTGAAAGGATATTTAGACAGGCTCATGGATACAAAAAGATTCAAGTTGGATATGGTCCAAACCCAGGCCAATGAGAGCAACTCAGGGGGTAACTTGATAGCATGGTTGAGTTGAGCTGAAGGGCCAATTTCTATGCTGTTGTGGCCATTGGAATCGCAGTGGACACAACGAATCAAATGGATTTACTCTTCATCACCCGCACAACACTTTAAAAGCCAGAATCATGCTCGGCACTCACTGGCGTCACATGGCCGGTTTGATGCCTCCTTGGAATTGCAGTACCACCATAGTGCCGCAACATGGTGCCACCCCCCCCCCCCCAAAGAACCTGCAGAAAGGTTTGACTGGTACGTGGTGGATCCCGTAGGAAGTCGCCGACCCTTTTAGCGACAGCCTGGTCCAGAGCACCGATGAGATGGTAATAACGAGTGGCGTCCAATTCGTCTTCGTGAAGGTGAAATTGAGCTTTAGTCTGTTGGAACCACAGTTCAGTCTCAGCTGTCCAGAAAAGTGGAAGCTTCACAGCAATGGCTGCAGAATCCATGTTTGTCCAAAACTACGTTTTTGGACTCAACAGGGTCATCAATTATGGCCACTGGAATTGCAGTGGATACAACAAAATAACCTAGAATGAATCAAACGGATTTACTCTTCATCACCCGCGCACCCATTTAAAGCCCGAATTGTGCGCTCGACACGCCCTGACATCATCTTGCACTGATGTCGCCTGGCCGGTTCGATGCCTCCTGGGAATTGGAGTTCCACCATAGTATTACCTTATGGTTCAATGCTTCTCTCTTCGAAAGTGAGCTTAGGAATTGAATTCTCGGAACCAGTTGATGATAGCCCCTTATTTCAGGTAATTCCTGTCGGAATGGGATTCCAACTCAGATCTCCACGACAATGGACAAAACCTATTCATGTTTGCTGACATGAACTAATATGCTTAACATCTCCTGTGTCCACCTTCTAACCACTCTCTAGGTAAACAAGTTGCTTTTAAATTCTATTATGGATTTATTGAAGACTACCTAAGATTTAAATTTGGATTGATATTTTCTAATTTTGACCTATCTACATGAAAACTCTCATTCACTCCTATCACATCAAACCATTTTTTTTTAAATTGATAACTATGATGTCCTCTTTCCCAAGGATAAAGAGTGCAATCAAGTTAGGATGTCCAACCGCAGAGCCAGGTCAGTGGCTTCTCTCTTACTGCAAGGGGCAGCAGGTGACACTAATGCCTTATGGCAGGCAAATTTTGTGTGGATGGGCCTGGCCCCATTGCTGCACTGGAATTTGCCGCACCTTTGTGGAAAAGATTTTTCAAGACCACAAGGCATGGAGTGTCCGACAGACACTGAGAGACAAGGACTTGATGGACGTGGTGGGGTGGTTCCCCGAGCAGACCAGATCATTGGACAGAACGTCTCATCACCAGTGATCACGAAGAAGCACCAGGACTTGGCCTGGCTGGAGGTGAGAGGAGCCCTCCCAATCAGAGCCTTCCTGTACTACTGGAACATCACCCACGACGCGCGCTGTTCTCGAGATGACTGCCGTGGAGAGGAGGCAGCCACCCACCACTTTGCAGAATTCAGATTTGCTAAGGGTGTGTGGAGAAGAATGCAAGGGTCCTTGTCATGGTTCATTCCATGGTACGGGAATGCGGCGTGACAGAGGACGCTACGATTTACGGGCTGGTCCCAGGGGGACGCACGCAGAGTCAGACATGCAGAACTGCTGGAAGACCATCAACTCGGTGAAAGGCACCCTTTGGTCAGCCAGGATCCTGTTGGTGTGGGAGTGCAGCCTGGCACATTTCAAGCTGGCTGCAGGAGTGCGCGCTGAGGGACACACTCAGGCTTGTTGCTGCCAACGCGAGGGCGCTTTGGGGAAGGACCACAGTCCTAGAGTCCTCCCATTATCAGGTACTGAGGGGCTGAGATCAAGGGGAAGCCCCTCAGAGGGGGTGTGGGAGAAGCAACAAGGTGCTAATGTGGTGTTAATGGTGTAAATAGAGCTGAATGTTACGATGTATAATGATGGAAATGTATGGTATGAAACGAAGGATGGGTACAGACTGCGAGAGGTTTTCCTTTTGTAAATTATTGGCTAAAAAATTACATTACAATGAAGGCATCTTGAATCTTGATCCTATCTCCGGTGCTGTCTGGCTGAAGTTTGCATATTCTCTTTTTTCCTCTTGATGCTTTGGATTCAAAGTTCAGATTTATTAGCTTTAAAATATCATGTATGTATTTTGTGTTTCATTAATTGTATGTTTTAACATGTGCATCATGGTTCAATAAATAACATTTTCAAAGTTCAAAGTTCAGATTTATTGTCACAGTACGTACATGACATCACATACAACCCTGAGGATTCTTTTTTTCCTGCGGGCCACTTATTGGTAGTGGAAAAAAAACTGTGCTCACCGTACACATGTAAGCAAATAAAGAAATGTAAACAAACTGACTGTGCAATACAGAGAGAGAAAATCAATCAAGTGCACGTGAGAGTCCTTAAATGAGTCCCTGATTGAGTTTGTCATTGAAGAGTCTGATGGTGGAGGGGGTGCAGCTGTTCCTGAACCTGGTGGTGTGAGTCTTGTGGGCCCCTAGACCTCTTTCCTGATGGCAGTGTGTGGATCCTTAATGATTGCTGCTGCTCTCTGACTGCAGCGGTCCCTGTAGATGTTCTCGATAGCGGGGAGGGTTTTGCCTGTGATGTCCTGGACTGGGTCCACAACCTTTTGCAGGGCTTAACACCCAGGGGTATTGGTATTCCCATACCAGACTGTGATGTAGCCGTTCAGCACACTTTCCACCATACCTCTGTAGAAATGTGCCTACATTCCAAAGATGTGTGGTTTGGAGGAGTAATTGACAGCTGTATATTGGTTCTGGCATGTAGGTGAGAGGGGAGTATCTGGGGAGAGAATTTTAAAAAGGATGAATTTAGGATATGTAAATGAGAGGACTGTGAGCCGACTGTGCTGGATTTGAACCTGGATCACTGATAACATAACATAACATAACATAACAATTACAGCACGGAAACAAGCCATTAGGCCCTTCTAGTCCGCACCGAACCAAACACCCCTTTCTAGTCCCACCTCCCTGCACAATGCCCATAACCCTCCATCTTCTTCTCATCCATATACCTGTCCAACCTTTTCTTAAATAATACAATTGACTCCGCCGCCACTATTTCTCCCGGAAGATCATTCCACACAGCTACCACTCTCTGAGTAAAGAAGTTCCCCCTCATGTTACCTCTAAACCTCTGCCCCTTAATTCTTAACTCATGTCCTCTTGTTTTAAACTTTCCTCCTCTTAACGGAAATAGTCTATCCACATCCATTCTGTCTATCCCTTTCATAATCTTAAATACTTCTATCAAATCCCCTCTCAACCTTCTACGCTCCAAAGAATAAAGACCCAATCTGTCCAATCTCTCCCCATACTCCAGATGCTTAAACCCAGGCAACATTCTGGTAAACCTTCTCTGCACTCTCTCCACTCTGTTTATATCCTTCCTATAATTAGGCGACCAGAACTGCACACAGAACTCCAAATTAGGCCGCACCAACGACTTATACAATCTCAACATCACCTCCCAACTCCTATATTCCATGCAATGATTGATAAAGGCCAGCATACTAAAAGCCTTCTTCACCACCCTATTCACGTGAGTTTCTACCTTCAGGGAACGATGTACCGTCACTCCTAAATCTTTCTGCTCTTCTGTATTCCTCAATGCTCTCCCATTTACCACATATGTCCTATTCTGATTCTTTTTACCAAAATAAAGCACCTCACACTTATCAGCATTAAATTCCATCTGCCATTTTTCAGCCCACTTTTCTAAGCAGCCCAAATCCCTCTGCAATCCTTGAAAACCTTCTTCATTATCCACTATTCCACCTATCTTAGTATCGTCTGCATATTTACTAATCCAATTCACCACCCCATCATCTAGATCATTAATGTATATAACGAATAACAATGGGCCCAATACAGATCCTTGAGGCACACCACTGGTCACCGGCCTCCAACCTGACAGACAATTATCCACTACCACTCTCTGGCCTCTCCCTTTCAGCCAATGTTCAATCCATTTGACTATCTCAAAATTTATACCTAAAGACTGCACCTTCCTAACTAACCTTCCATGTGGTACCTTATCGAAGGCCTTACTGAAGACCATATAGACAACATCCACTGCGCTACCCTCATCCACATTCCTAGTCACCTCTTCAAAAAATTCAATCAGATTGGTCAAACATGACCTTCCTCCCACAAATCCATGTTGAGTGCTCCTGATCAGACCCTGTCTATCCAGATGTTTATATGTACTATCTCTAAGAATTTTCTCCATTAATTTACCTACCACAGACGTCAAACTTACAGGCCGATAGTTGCCAGGCTTCCTCCTTGAACCCTTTTTAAATAACGGAACCACATGCGCAATGCACCAATCCTCCGGCACTATCCCAATATCTAATGACATTTGGAAAATTACCGCCACAGCCTCTGCTATTTCCTCCTTCACTTCTCTCAATGTCCTGGGGAAGATCCCGTCTGGTCCCGGAGACTTATCCACCTTTATATTCTTCAAAAGCCTTAAAACTACACCTTTTGTAATCTCTATATTCCCCATATTTACCCAATTTGCTTTTTTTTATCTCACATCTCCCAATATCCTTCTCCTTAGTGAATACCGAAGAAAAGAAACTGTTCAATATCTCCCCCATTTCTCTAGGCTCCACACACAGTTTTCCGCTCTGATTTTCTAAGGGACCAATTTTGTCTCTAGCTTTCCTCTTACCATTAACATATTTGTAGAACTCTTTTGGATTAGTTTTCACCCTGCTTGCCATAGTTTTCTCGTACCTTCTTTTAGCTTTCCTAATTCCTCTCTTAAGATTCCTCTTACATTCAATGTATCTTTCAAACATCTCCTTAACTCCATGCTTCTTATATCTAATGTACGCCTCCCTTTTTCTTCGAACCAAGTGCGGTAATAATATCACACTAACAGTGTCTTTGATGCTCAGGTATCCCAGGGTTTTGTGGAGTGAGGAGGCAAATTGGGACGGGTCCATGTCACCACTCAGGCAGGTGCTGATAAGCATGGAGTCGATATTCTCAATGGCACTTTGAATGTTCCTTCTATATGGCATTCTCGGGTCAGTGGGAATGCTGTACCTTGTCAAGGAGAACATTCCTTGAATCTTTTCCTCTGTAGAACCTGGAATGGAGTTACTGTTTCAGGAGACTGGTATTGGGCACTTCATGCCACATGGCCATCACTTCAGGGCTCGATTGAGTGTCTTTACATCCTCAAACTTTCAGGCCATTGACCTGGGAGAGGGCACTCACATTGCTCCACTTAAATTGCCAGCAGATTTGGAGGAATTTTGGGGAGACAATGTTGAGGGTACCTCTTCAGTGCTTTGGTCTGTCTGCTGCAGCAAGTCCCAGACTCAGAAGGTTATGGGAGGGCAGGGAGTGACTACGAACTTTATGTCTTTGAACATTGGCATCATAGAGTCAAAGCACAGAGCTGAGTGGTCTAAGTTGGCATTCTGGGCTTGACTCATTTGCCTGCATTGAGTCTAAGACCCTTCCCATCTGCCTTTTGAATTATACGCACTCCGTAAGATCCATCTGCCTGCTCGTTCCAGATGCATACCTCTCTCTGAATGAAAAAGTGATCCCTTACCTCTGCAACTGGACTCTTGCCTTCCTCATCAGTCAGTACAAATTGGAAACAACGTCTCCTCCTCATTGACTATCAACACAGACGCACCTCAAGGATGTCACTTAGCCCACTGCTGTATTCGCTCTACACCCATGACCCACAGTTGTCGGCAGAATCACAGACGGCACATGGACGTAAGAAAAATAGGATTATGTCAGTGAGGTCGGGAAGGATTAGATTGTTGTGGAGCAGGTCAGCACAACATTGTGGGCTGAAGGGTCTCGATGTTCTAGGAA
Source organism: Narcine bancroftii (assembly GCF_036971445.1). Lineage (NCBI taxonomy): Eukaryota > Metazoa > Chordata > Chondrichthyes > Torpediniformes > Narcinidae > Narcine > Narcine bancroftii. The sequence continues at coordinate 311,388,817 of NC_091472.1, forward strand.
TATAGGAAGAATAAAATGAGATGAGAGTAGGATGAGTGCAGAGGGGTGATTGATGGTGAGTACAGTCTCTTGGCCCTTTCAAGCTGCAGTGTAAAATGGGGTTGACTGGGTAATTTGCTTCTCTCTGTGACTGATGACGACTTAATGGACTGCAAACCACTTAGAGCATCCTGGTAGGTGTTATAGAAATGCAAATTTTTCCCTACATGCCTGCTTTTTTTCTCTCTCTCTTCACTGAGCCAAGAGGCACACCCATGTTGCTTTATTTTCTTAAATTATGCAGCCAAGGAAGAAAGATTGTGGTTCTGGTAGCAGGGAGGGGTTTGGGATTTAACCAGAGATTCTTCGAGATCTTTCCCTGCTGACTGATCAAACCTCCTCCCCAATGCGGGGAAGAATTAAGCCAGGCACTGGATGATCAGCACAGTGGAGGTCACTGGTGGAAAGAAAAAGTTTGAAAGCCACTGTTTTAATCGTCCCTCATTGACTCGTTATGTGCACGGTTTCAGAACTTCAAAGGAAATGGACCAATGACAATTTTCCTCAAGCTAAACATTTCAGTAACAATTGGGTCTAGAGCAGTGATTCTCAACCTTCCCTTCCCACCCACATCCCACCTTAAGCCATCCCTTACTAATCACAGAGCACCGATAGCATCGGGATTACTTAAAGTGGGATGTGAGTGGAAAGAAAAAGATTGAGAACCACTGCTTCAGGTGAAAAGGGTGAAGGTTTAAATTTTTTAAAAATTTAGACGTACAGCAAGGTAACAGGATCTCCCGGCCTACGAGCCCATGCCGCCCAATTACATTCAATTGACCTACAACCCGCAGACGTTTTGAAGGGTGGAAGGAAACCGGAGGCCCCCAGGGAAAACCAACGCAGTTATAGTCCCAACTCCTTACAGACAGCCCAGGATTTGAGTCCCGGTCCCGGTCAGTGGCGTTCTAACATTGTTGCGCTAACCTCTACGTTAACTGTACCGGGGAGGGTGTTTAAATAGGATGTTTCACAGAACGGACAGCTGGTATCTGGAATGAGCTGGTGAAGGATGAGGCAGTGACAACATTTAAGAGGTATATGGGCAGGAACTCAGGGAAAGGAGGAATATGAAATTAATACAGGCAAGTGGAATTAGCCTGACAGTCACTATAGACATTCTATTGAAACAGAAGGGAGTAAATCAAGAAAGTCTGCAAATGCTGGAGTTGGGCGCGATACACAAAGGTGATGGAGAATCTCAGTAGGTCTTGCAACATTCACAAGAATTAAAGGGTAACCAAGGTTTCGGGCCTGGCCCCATTCATCGGGTAAGGATGCTGCGATGTGGGATGAGGAGAGGAGGAGAGGGAGGAAGGGGCAGGCGTACAGGTTAACGGGTCAGAGGTGGATGAAGGTGGGAGCGTAGAAGAGGAAAATGCTGAGAAGTAATGGGGGAGGGGCGTAGCTCTCTGAAAGGAGAGGGAAAGGAAGCAGATGGGGAGCTAGAGGAAGGGAGAGTGATATGCGGGGTGGAGGGTGGGGGTCGCTGGTTATAGAGTGCAGGACCTGTATAGAATCAGAAGGGCCGGTGTCTATGTTGCACCCCTCTGACTTTAAGGTCTTGGGGCAAAGAATATTTACATGAACGATCCCCAGGGAGGAGTATATCTGGAGATAGGTTCGCTGAAGACTTGGACTGCAGGGTGTGTGGTTGCAGAGGTTGTGGGAGTTCTGGAAGCGATGGACACTTGGTGACTCGGGGGGGGGGGGGGGGGGTAACCTCTCCTTTGCTTCTCTTTCTCTGTCCGTAAGAGGCTCTGGGCAATTTATGCTGATGGCAAATCTTTGTCCGACTTACGGTTGTACAGTTACTGCAGAGAAATGGATTGGAGGTCAATCCACAGGACCATAAGAGTGACAGAGAGGATCAATGGAGTCTCCCTCCTCCCCACCCCACCACTCCCATCGACGTGATCTACTGGGATAGTTGGCTGAAGAGGGTGCGCAAAATCATTGAGGACCCCTTCCACCTTGCACACGGCATATTCAGCTGCTCCCATTGAGGAAGAGATACAGGGATATCAGGGGCTACCGAGCAGCTTCTTCCCAAGGGCAGTGAGAACGCTGAACGACCAAAGGAACTGCTGACACTAACCATCCGAGACTCTCATCTGTACAAAACAATATTTAGTTATCTATTTTTAGAGATAAAATACTTGTCCAGCATATGTATTATTCGTCTGGATGTGGGTTATGTCTGGTTGTGTGCCTGCGTGTTTTGCACCGAGGACCAGAGAACGCTGGTTTGTCGAGTTGTACTTGTACAATCAGATGACAATAAACTTGACTTGACTAAAGAAAATTTTGTATAATATCACATTTTCTGTTTTATTAAATGAAAATAAAATCATCTTGAAATTTCAAATAACCATTTACAGCACGGAAACAGCCCAGTTCGACCCTACTAATCCGTGTTTAACATCTTCTCCTACATAGTCCCACTAACCCACATTTGGCCCATAACCCTCCACACCTCTCCCGTCCATTTACCTATCCAACCTATCCTTGAATATTAACATCGATCTTGCTTCTACCACCGCTGCTGGAAGTTCATTCCATACCCCCACCACCCTCTGCGTCAAGAAATTCCCCCTTATGTTTCCCTTAAACCTTTCCCCTTTTACTCTCAATCCATGCCCTCTTGCTTGAATCTCCCCCAATCTCAGTGGAAAAAGCCTGTCCACATTGACTCTATCCGTCCCCCTTATAATTTTAAATACCTCTATCAAATCACCCCTCAACCTTCTACGCTCCAGGCAATAAAGTCCCAACCTGCTCAACCATTCCCTGTAACTTAAACCTGGAAACCCCGGCAACATTCTTGTAAATCTTTCTCTCCACTCTCTCTATACTGTTTATATCCTTCCTGTAATTCGGCGACCAAACTACACACAATATTCCAAATTTGGCCTCATCAAAGCCTTATACAATTTCAACATAACATCCCAACTCCTGTGTTTTATACTCTGATTTATGAAAGCCAACGTACTAAATTCCTTCTTTATCACCCTATCCACATGTGATTCAAATTTCAGGGAATCATGTATCAAAACTCCTAAATTCATTTGTTCCACTGCACTCCTCTATCGTCTACCATTTAAAGTACATGTCCTATTTTGATTAGTCCTACCAAAATGTAGCACCTCACATTTATCAGGATTAAACTCCATCTGTCATCTTTCAGAAAAACCTGGAGGATGTGCAAATTAATCACATCGCTTCTTCAGAAAGCTAGCACAACCCTGAGGGGCCGAATGGCATGATTCCATGCTTCTGTCAGTGAAGGGCCCCATTTTTCCATAGGGTTATGAAGAGGTGTATAAGATATAGGGTGGACAGCCATCATCTTTTTCCTGGGGCAAATCACAGAGGTTGTCGGCTTCAGATGAGTGGAGGACAGGTTAAGGGAAACGTCAGAGGTAATTGTTTTACTCAGGTGGGTGCCTGGAATGCCTTGCCAGGGATGGTGATGGAGGCTGGTGCAATAAGGGATTTCAAAAGATTCTTAGATAGGCACCTGGATGAAAGAAAAATGGAGGGTTATGGGTGTGAGTAGGGAAGGTTCCGTTTTTTGAATAGGTTTCTATCAGTCGGTACAACGTTGTGGACCGAAGGGCCAGTACTGGGTAAAATATAGAGTTATGGCTGTGAGGTTTTCAACCTTTTTCTTTCCACTCACATACCACTTTAAGTAATCCCTATGCCATCAGTGCTCTGTGATTAGTAAGGGATTGCTTAAGGTGACTTGTGGGTGGAAAGAAAAAGGTTGAAAACCACTGTTTTAATCGTCCCTCATTGACTCGTTATGTGCACGGTTTCAGAACTCCAAAGGAAATGAGCCAGTGACAATTTTTCTCAAACCAAATATTTCAGTAACAATTGGGTCTCAAGCAGAGATTCTCATCCTTCCCTTCCCACCCACATCCCAACTTAAGCAATCCCTTACTAATCACAGAGCCCCTATGGGATTCCTATGTGAATGGAAGAAAAAGTTTGATTGTTGTGGAGGCAGGTTTTCATAGGCTGGCACAACCTCGTGGATCATGGGCTGAAGGGCCTGTACTCCGCTGTCATTTAAATTTAAATTAAAAAAAAAATTAGCCATACAGCCCTTTCGGGCCGCAAGCCCGTGGCACCCAATTACACCCAATTGATCTACAGACCCCGATATGTTTTGAACAGTGAGAAAAAACCGGAACACCCGAAAGAAATGCACACGGGCACAAGGAGAACATACAACCGCCTTACAGACAACACAGGATTCGAAGCCCGGTCCTGATTGCTGGCGCTGAAACAACGTTGCGCCAAATGCTACCTCACCCGTGCCACTCCCACATAGATGATTTTCTATGTTCTATGGCTCGAGGAAAGTTACTAAACACCCACAAAAGAGGAATTTTAATTCCAGTCGAATGTGTGACATGTAAATCTGTCTAACGTTTTGATTAAGGCCATTGATGTAGAAACAGCATGGTGAAGGAAATCCAGACAATTCCTTTCAACTGTTTACCCCACCTGTCTCCCTCCACCTGCCTGTTTGTGGTCGCTGTTCCATTATCTATCGTTGCATCTCCTCTCGGCTGGAAATTAAATGGTAGAATCGAAAGCCCAGGCTTATGTTTGCCTTCCACAGACGCCACTGTAATAAATGTCCTCTTCCCTTCACGTTTTAATGGTTCATGTAATTCACACCCAGCTGAGCTGGTTTAACTCTTTAACTCTTGAGATGGTTTAACTCTTTAACTCTTGACTTGCTGGCAAATTGACAGCAACTTTTTAAAAAAGAGCCTTCGATTAAACAGGTTAGGACAGCTTTTTTCCACCGAGGATAGGTGAGATACAAAGCAGAGGACATGGTTTAAAGGTTAAAAGGTTAGAAATTTAGGGAGAAATTCTTCACATAAGAGAGTGGTGGGTGTGTTGAACAAGCTGCCAGCTGTAGTGGTGAATGTGGGCTCAAAGTTAACATTTAAGAAGAATTTGGACAGGTGCCTGGGTGGGAGAGGTATGAAGGGCTACGGACTGGGTGCAGGTCAGTGTGAGGAGGCAAATAAAATGGTTCAGAACAAACTAGAAGGGCCGGAGGGACCTGTTTCAGTGCTGTTCTATGGGTATAAATCCTTAGAGGCTGTCCAACTGCCGACCATCTGAGGGTGGTCAGCTCTATAATGTTTGACAACCAATGTATGTACAGCAAGCGCTTATGAACATCATCAGTGCCTGGATAATCTCCTTTAATTGCTCTTGGGTGAGGGGTCTTTATAGAGTCAGAATGCTGAGGCTAATTGGTCTGCAGACCTTCCCGTCAACAGTCAGAGACCATGTGAATAAGATGGGGGAAGGGGTGTTTAAAGGGGACGTGCAGGGCAACTTTTTTACTTAGGGAGTGGTGGGTTCCTGGAACGGACTCCCAATTGTAGTGGTGGAAACAGATATGCGAGTGGGATTTAAGAGGCTTCCAGATAAACATATGAACATATGAATATCATGTCAAGTTTGTTGTCATCTGATTGCACAAGTACAACCCAACGAAACAGCGTTCTCCGGTCCTCGGTGCAAAAACATGCAGACACACATCCAATGACAAACGTGGCAGATAGGGGCGGCATGTTTAGCGTAGTGGTTGACACAATGCTATTGCTGGGCCTGCAATCCAGGTTCGAATCCGGCAGTGTCTGTAACCCAGGTTCGAATCCGGCAGTGTCTGTAACCCAGGTTCGAATCCGGCAGTGTCTGTAACCCAGGTTCGAATCCGGCAGTGTCTGTAACCCAGGTTCGAATCCGGCAGTGTCTGTATGTTTTCCCTTCGTCTGCGTGGGTTTCTTCTGGATGCTCCGGTTTTTTCCCACTCTTCAAACTGTACGGTGGTTGCAGGTGGATTTGGTGTTACCATGCTGTATGTCTAAATTAAAAAAACACATACAGAAAAAAATACATATGCAAATAGATTGTTTTGTAAACATGAGAGTCTTGGATGGCTCGTGTGAGCAGTTCCTTTGGTTGTTCAGCGTTCTCACTGGCTGTGGGAAGAAACTGTTCCTCAGCCTGGCGGTGCTGGCTCTGATCCTCTTGTATCTCTTCCCCGATGGGAGCAGCTGGAAGACACAGTGTGCAGGGTGGAAGGGTGGATTTGGCTTGCCCTCCTCAGATCCTGGTGGATCACATCGATGGAGGGGAGGGAGACTCCAGTCATCCAGTGGGAATGGAAGGATATTTATCACATGCAAGCAGCAGAGTTTTAATTTGATTTGGACATGTTGTTCAGAATACTTGTGCCGGACTAGTCCATGTTCTAAATGGCTCCAGAGCACGGTGACCTTTGGCACTCAGTAGGAAGATGCTTGCTGTGTTCCTGTACACAGAGCAGTCAACCCTTCAATTTAAGTAACGTGCACAACACAAGGCAGACATCACAGCTCCTGACAACCACTTGGCAGAATGGTGAAGGTGCAGAAGAGATCTTTACAGATGGACTGAGGCAAGCAAAAAGTGCTGGAGAAACCCAGCAGGCCACACAGCATCCACCAGGACATGAAGGGTAACCAATGCTTTGCTCCCGACAAAGGGCCCAGGCCCGAAACGTTGGTTACCTTTTACTTCCTATGGATGGCGCTGTGTATGTTTTTGTATTGAACTTGATTTGTGGACCTTTTTGCTTAACTCAGTGAGCTAAGGATTATTTTACTTACAACAGAAAGGTCGAAGGGAAAACTAATTTGAGAGGTATCAAAGTAAGAAGAGTTGAATAGATAAAATAGGGAGGATTAATTCCACCCCCCCACCCGCACATGCAAAGAGGCATGGTGTTATTATAGTCAAGATAATGTGAACTATTTTGAAATTGCGTAAGAATACACCCTTCTCACTGTAGTAGCTGTAGTGCACCACTGTGGGGCGTATGTAGATGTCTATGGGAGTGTGTGTGAACAGTTTACTGAGATGGTGGAAGGCATCAGTAAGTAAAGTCTCTTTTGTTATTTGAATCTTGCTTATTTAAGAAGCTTCCTAAGTAACACAGAGACATAACACATGGGTTTGGAGTAATTGGTTGAAGGATCAGAATCAGAATCTGTATTTATTGTCATGTAAATGTCACAGTATTTGTTATATTGCAACAGCATTACAGGTACAAATACTAGTATAAATTACATTTTAAAAAAAAAAAAATTCCTGCAAAAGAAGAGAAAAAATGAGCTCGTGCCCTTGGTTCATTCAGAAGTCTGATGGCGGAGGGGAAGAAGCTGCGTTTGTGCTGCTGGGAGCTCGTCTTCAGGTTCCTGAACCTTCTTCCTGATGGTAGCAGTGTGAAGAGGGCATGGCCTGGGTAGTGAGCCCTTGAGGGTGGAGGCTTCTTTCTTAAGACACTGCCTCTGGATCTGCATGTCCTTGATGGAGTGAAGACTGCTTCCCATGTTGCTGTGGAGGTTTAAATACTCTGCAGTAACCTGGAATTACTGGGGTCCGCTCAATACAATGCAGCAGAATGCAGAGATAGGCGGAGAAGTTGCAGGCGCAGTTAGATCCAGACAAGCGTTATGTGATGCACTTTGGAAGGTCGAACTTGAAGGCAGAGTATGAAGCCAAAGGCAGGACTCTTAACAGTGTGGAGCTACCGCACATTGATAGGGTGGTTAAGAAGGCATATGGTTTGCTGCCTTTCGTAAGTTGGGGAAGAGGCATGAGATAATGTTACTGCTCCATAAAACTTGGAGTCTTGAGTTTAGTTCTGGTCGCCTCATTATAGGAAGGATGAGGGGGCAGAGGAGATTTACCGTGTTGTTGCCTGGATTGGAGAACATGTCTTATGAAGCAAGGTGGACAGGGCAAGGACTTTTCTCTTTGGAGCGAAGAAGGATGACTGAATAGAAGTAGATCAGATTATGAGGGGCTTAGGTAGGGGTGGACAGCCAGCACCTTGTTCCTGGAGTCTCAATAGAAAATACCAGAAGACATCTGTTTCAGGCGAGGGGCAGAAAGTTTAGGGGAGATGTCAGAGGTTGGTTATTTACAGAGAAAATGATCGGTGCCGGGTGTTATATAGTCAGGATAATGTGAACTATTTTGTAACCACGTATGAATACACCCTTCTCACTGTAGTAGCCATAATGCACCACTGTGGGGTGTACGTATATGTATAGTGTGTGTGGGAACAGTTTCCTGAGATGGTGGAAGGCATCAGTAAGTAAAGTCTCTTTTGCTATTTGAATCTTGAATCTCTAAGTTATTTAAGAAGCCTCCCAAGTTACACAGAAGCATAACACCAGGGGGTGGTGGTGGAGGCTGGTACAACAGAGACATTCATAAGTCTGAGACAGACACATGGATACAAGAAAAATAGAAGTAGGGACTATCTAGACTGCTGTGGAGTAGGTTTATATTGGTTTGCACAACATCGTGGGCTGAAGGGCCTGTACTGTGCTGTAATGTTCTATAATTAAGAATGGCAGGCTTGAAAAAATTGAGGAGAGAGAAAAAAAAAATCAGTGTTGATGGACTTCATGAGTTGATACTTCGCTGGACCATTGTGGAAGTCGAGGTGCCCGACAGCGCAAAAACAGAGGCAGTAAGTATGGTGTAATTAAAGAGCAATTAAACCTGAAAGGGAAGTGTTAAAATGGTGGCCACATTGAGAGCACTGAATTCAATAGACGAGGCTGGATGAGGTGTGCCCGTAACTCAGTCTCATCTGGAAGGGCTGTTGAGGTGCCTAGAAGGAGTTGAGGGAGGATATGGGTTGTTGGGGAAAAGGGCCAGGATGTGATGAGTCCATGAAACAAAAGTGAAATGCAATCACTTTAATGCCAGAAAAAGATATCAAATTCACACCCAACCCAAGCAACTGTAAAAGAGTGATCAGATTTCACATCTAAAAATATACGATATTCATTACATATGCCATAAATAGGATCGGGAGATGTCAATGTCTACGATTATTGCGCCCAGCAGTTCAACATCTTCTGTTACAATCTGTCAACAACCTTTATCCTTTCAAAGGTGAGATAATTTCCGCAGAGCCCAGTGGGAGAAGGACCAGGTTGTGGTATTTCCCCATAACATCCTTGTGGTGGTAGCACTGAGCTTTGCCACATCGATCAGCAGGAAGTTCCTGCACTCTGGAACGTGCCATTGGCTGGTGGACTTCTCACCCTGTAAGAACAAAGAAAGTTGTGGAGCTCTGCATTTATGCAGCTGCTTGGGATGATCCTCGACAAAGACCACTGCAGACCTTGGCAGAGCTTCTTGGCACATACGCATTCTGGAAGGAGATGGACAACCATATCCATTGCATGGCAAATATGTTGAAGGGTGTGTGGGTTGGGACCGAGCCTCTGACATGGGGTGGGGTGGGGAGTGGAATCTTCACCAGTGACCAACTTAAGAGCTTGTTTGGGAGTTTTGTTAATGAGGTGATTAACTAATCTGCTTCAGGGGTTGGTAAAGATCTTTTGCAAGTCTGCACCATGGGACAAGGCGTGAGGTAGGAGGGCTTTGGGGGATGGTCTTGGTTTAACATGAGATAGGTTGCCAAGAGCTGGGCACCATCCAACATGCAAGAATGTAATGCTGAGGCTTTGGGCAGAACATATTTGGAGTAATGTGGGCAGTTGTGGGTTATATCTAAGAAAGCATGTGCTGGTGTAGGATTGGGTCCAGAGGAGGTTTATGAGAATAATCCCGGGAGTGAGAGGGTTAATGTATAAGAAGCATTTGATGGATCTAGGTATGTAGTCACTGGAATTTAGAAGAATGAGGGGGAGATCTCATTGAAGCATACAGGATTCTAAAAGGGCTGGATAAAGTGGATGTGGAGAAGATTTTTCCAGAGTCTAGGACTGGGGGAACAGCCTCGGAATTAAAGGACATTGCTTTAGAACAGAATTGCAGAGAACTATCTTCAGCCAGGGGGAGGGTGAATCTGTGGAATTCATTACTGTGGATGGCGGGGGAAGGGGCTGATAGATTGTTGATACATAAATAGTCAAAGGTTATGGGGAGAAGGCAGGAGAATGGGTTTGAGAGGAAAATCAGCCATGATTTGAAGGGTAGAGCAGACTTGACAGGGCGAATGGTCTCTTCCTCCAACATCTACTTGGATACAAACGCACCTGTCTCAACCTCATGTGTCGTCCGGAAGCCTTACTTAGACTGAAGGCTGATTGATGCAGGGCCGCATGGTTTCAGCTCGAACCGGCAGCAAGTGTTGCCCGTGGTTCGGTTCATGGTGTTGACGAGTCAGAATGTTGACCAACTCCAGGAATTTTACATTAACACATCAACTCACCAGTGTGAGAGAGCGACATGGGAGGTTAATGACAGCACATTTCAGAAGCAGAGTGTAACACAATTGTATCTTACAGCATGCTCAGGGGGTGGGATAAAAACTCTAGGTAAAAGAGGGAAATCCCCACTCCCCCTGCACATCAGCTTTTTTTCTCTGCAACCCTCCCACCCATATCCTTCTAGCACCTCTCACCTCGTAGCCTGTGCTCCTCCCCCCTGCCCCTTTTGACTCACACCTTGATGAAAGGTCCAGCCCCAAATGGTTGGCTACCCTTTGCTTCCCGTGGATTCTGCGTGACCTGCTGAGTTACTCCAGCACGTTTGTGTCTTGCACCTCGACCCCAGTGTCTGCAGAGTTTTCTTGTTCAACATCTCTGGGTGACTGCCTTCCAGATGAGATCTTCCACCACGTTTAAACATGCTTCATCCAGGTTGATGTTAAAGATGGTGCTAGATCCAGGTAAGGAAAGGAAGTAAACTCTTGGCCAATGTCTAACCCTCAGCCAAGAGCTTAACATCAGATAATGGAAAAAATTGATCATTTATATATAAAATCAAGAAGGCCATAGGTGATTTTTTTTAGACTTACAGCATATTGAAGCAGTGGCAGTGACACCTGTGAATATATTTAATGGTATAGATTTTTACATAGTAGGGAAATTAAGGAATATGGGGAAAAGGCAGGTAGGTGGAGATGTACCGATCATCAGATTAGCCATGATCTCATTGAATGGCTTGATGGGCCGGATGGCCGACTCCTGCTCCTATTTCTGATGAACCTTTCTTGGCCTCCACCGCAGAATTTGTTGCCACACATGGCAGTGGAGGCCAAGTCATTAGGTAGATGTAAAGCAGAAGTTGATCGGCTTATGGGGAGAAAGCAGGAGAATGAGGTAGAGAGGAAAAATACATCATCCATAAATAATGGAGCTGACTCCATGGGCCAAGTGGCTTAATTCTGCTCCAAAGTCTTCCGGTCTTATTGAGAGAGGCTCTGTTGCGAGGTAGCAAGAGTGAGGGATGAATGGGAGCCAAAAGTTGGAACAAATCTGAGACAGAGGATTTAAGGGATGGCATGTTTAGTGTAGCGGTTAGTGCAACACTGTTACAGCGCCAGCGACTGGGGTTAGAATCCTGCGCTTTCTGTAAGGAGTTTGCACGTTCTCCCTGCATCTGCGTGGGTTTCCTCCAGATGCTCTGGTTTCCTCGCACCATTCAAAACGCACCAGGGATGTAGGTCAATTGGGTGTAATTGGGAGGTGTGGGTTCATGGCTGAAAAGGCCTGTTACCGTGCTGTACGTCTAAATATAAATTTTAAAATTTAGGTAGGGATGATCACAAGATAAAGGAGCAGAAGCAGGCCATTAGGCCCATCAGGTCTGTTCCATGACTCTACACTAAGCTGAACTGTGCTCACCCCTAGTTCCAATTTCCAGCTTTTTCCCATATCCCTTGATACCCTTACTAATGAGATACCTATCCATTTCCTGTTTAAATTCTCCCAGTAATCTGTCCTCCATTGCTTTGTGCAGTAGTGAGTTCCACAGATCCATAATCCCCTAACTATAGAAGTTCTTCCTCCTCTCTGTTTTAATTGTATAACTTCTAATGTTATGACTATGACCCCTTGTCCTCAATTCACCCATCAAGGGAAACATCTTATCCACACTCACTCTGTCAAAACCTTTCAATGTCTCTATGAGATCCCCCCTCGCTCTCCTATACTCCAACAAGTACAATCCTAGAGCTGTCAAACGTTCCCCATACGCCAACCCCTGCATTCCAGGAGTCATCCTGGTAAATCTCCTCTGAGGCCTCTCCAACATCACATCTTTTCTTAGATAGGGGACCCAAAACTGTACAAAGTTCTCCAAATGGGGTCTCACCAGTGCCCCATAGAGTCTCATTAACACCTCTCTACTCTTAAACTCAATACCTCTTGAAATGAATGCTAGCATAGCATTCGCCTTCTTCACTATCAATCCCATCTGGGCATTAACTTTTAGATTTCTCTGCACGAGGTCACCCAGATCGCTTTGCCCCTCTGAGGATTGAATTTTCTCTCCATCCAGATAGTTCTCTGCCTGTTTATTTTCACTACCAAAATGTAGAACCGAACACTTCTCGACATTGTACTTCATCTCCTGTATTTTTTGCCCTGTCTCCCAATCTGTCGATACCCCTCTGTAATTTTACGGTTTCTTCAACATTTCCTGCTCCACCACCTCTCTTGGTGTCATCCACAAATTTGACCACTAAACCATTCATTGCACGATCCAAATCATTAATCTAAATAGTAAACAGTGGCGGCCCAATGACCGACCCCTGCAGGACACCACTCGTTACAGGCAGCCATCTTGAATGGGAAGATGGGGGAATGGCCGCAGTGGCATGGCCAATGGAGAAGACAGCCTGAATGGGCTACGAGGTAATCTAATTTGAGCAGGGGCAAGTCTGTACTCACTTCCACATCAGAAATGTTCAGCCCAACTTGAGCAATAAAGGATATGAGGTCACTTGATAGAGATATAAAAGATGAGATTAATACACAAAAGGGCTGGAGAAAGTTAGCAGGATGTGTAGCATCGATAGACAGTAAAGGATAACCAACGTTTCAGGCCTGAGCCCTTCATCAAAAAGCAGGCAGGCACCTGAGCAAAAGGATGGGTGGGGGAAGGAGAGGTGTAAGGGGCAAGAGGAGGAGCACAGAGTAACAGGTAAGAGAGTAGGGGGGAGGCAGAAGAGAAAAAAAGCCGAGATGGGGAGGGGTAGCTCTCTGAATGGAGAGGAAAGGGGGTGAGGAACTGGAGGAAAGAAGACAGCGGAGATAAATGAGGCAGGGGGCGGCACATTTAGCCTAGAGGCTAGCACAACATCTTTGCAGCAATGATTGGGACAGGGGTTTGAAACCCATGCGGTCTGCTTGTACCTTCTCCCTGTGTCTGCGGGGGATTTCCCCGGGGCCTCTGGTTTCCTCTCACCAGTCAAAATGTACCGGAGATTGTAGTTCATTTGGATGTAATTGGGTGGCACGGGCTCATGGGCCAAAAGGACCTGTTACCGAGCTTTATGTCTGTATGTATGTCAAGGGAGAGGGAAAAAGAGAGAGACCTTGGGGAGGGGTTTAACAGAAACTGGAGTGTCGATGTTAATGCCACCTGGTGCCAATATTGGGTGTTGTTCCTCCAGTTTGTGGGTGGCCTCGGTTTGACAATGCACGAGGCCATGGTGTCAGAATGGTGTGTGGAATTGAAATGGTTGACCACTGGGAGGTCTCTGATGTTGCAGGGGACGGAGCAAAGATACTGAACCATTCGATCTCCCAGTCTGCATCCAATCTCTTCGATGTAGAGGAGATCGCAACAGGAGGAGAAGATGACCCCTGCAGTTTCACAAGTGAAGTATTGCTTTACTTGGAAGGACTGCACCCTGACTAGTGAGGGAGGTAAAAGTGTAGCATTTCCTGCAGTTATGGGGGTAGGTACTGAGGGGGTGATTAGAGCAGTGGTTCTCAACCTTTTTCTTTCTACTTACATCCCACTTTAAGTAATCCCTATGCCATTGGTGCTCTGTGATTAGTAAGGGATTGCTTAAGGTGGGATGTGAGTGGGAAGGGAAGGTTGAGAATCACTGCTCTAGACCCAATTGTTACTGAAATATTTTGCTTGAGAAAAGTTGTCAATGGCCCATTACCCTTGGAGTTCTGAAACCGTGCACATAACGAGTCAATGAGGGACGATTAAAACAGTGGTTTTCAGATTTCTTTCTTTCCTCCCACATCCCACCTTAAGCAATCCCTTACTAATAACAGAGCACCAATGGCATAGGGATTACTTAAAGTGGAATGTGAGTTTGGGGGGCAGTTTGAAAACCATTGGGTTAGGTTGTTCTGAAGTAACTTTACATGCGTCAGCACCACATAGTGGTCTGAAGGGCCTGTTCTGTGCTACACCATTCTATGATCTGCACAACTCATCTTTGGAGCAGACCAGCAGTGCTCAATCAATCCCCAGTACAAGTAGACGTAATGTATGTGTTGCCTTTCAGGCTCAGATCACTGGTTACACTTTGTTTAACAGATTGATATGGTTCACAGCTGTCAGATGTCAGGACTAAATCTACAGAGCTGGCTTATCTGTACACAGTCTACCAGTCAGGAAAACAATGGGAAGGGCCACCAGATGCAATCAGTGTGGAAGCTTTATTTTTCAGGCTACAGCCTGGGCAATTATATAGCTGACATTCTGTTTCAAATGTTAAATATCAAAAATCGACAGTGCAGTGATCTTGACATAAATAGAACAGGAGCTGGCCATCTGGCCCGTTGAGCCTGCTCCGCTATTCGATTATTTCAGCTGATCTGGTGGTAGACTGAACTCACTCCGTCTACCTGCCTTTTTCCCATAACACTGGCCGGCACGGTTAGCATAGCCCAGTGGTTCTCAAACTTTTTCTTTCCACTCATCGGTGCTCTGTGATTAGTAAGGGATTGCTTAAGATGCGATGTGAGTTGGAAGGGAAGGTTGAGAATCACTGCTCTGGAACCAATTGTGACTGAAAGATTTTTCTTGAGACAGATTGTCATTGGGCCATTTCCTTTGGAGTTCTGAAACCGTGCACATAACGAGTCAATGAGGGATGATTAAAACAGTGGTTTTCAAACTTTTTCATTCCACCCACATCCCACCTTAAGCAATCTCTTACTGATCACGGAGCGCCAATGGCAAAGGGATTACTTAAAGTGGGATGTGAGTGGGAAGAGAAAGGTTGAGAACCACTGCTGTAGCGGGTAGCATGATGCTATTACAGCGCCAGCGACCCGAGTTCAAATTCTCTGCTCCCTGCAAGGAGTTTGCATGTTCTCCCCACGACCTGCAAGGATCTCACCCGGATCTGGATCATTTCTTTGCAATGGGATATCTCCTCCTCTTGATTTATCTCAAGTTCCCTGCTTTTGTTTTGGGCTGCATGTAGACTAATTAGGAGGTCATCTTTTGAACGTTCTTCTTCAGACATCGCTGGTGGTAGTTCATCAATTTCCTGCAGTCTTCTTCATTGTTCTGGTCTCCTCCCATCCTCCAAAACATGTGGGCTTGGCAGCAGGAGTGCAGTGCTAACTGACAAAATGCCTGCCATTTCCTATATCTGCTCTCCATATACGTCACACCCAATATGTGTACCTGCTCATCACATGAATGGGGCAAGGAAGTCGCCCAGCAGACACGTAGCTACCACTCCCCATTTGGCGCCTTTTTCTTCAGACCATGGCATCTTGTGTGCCTCCAGTCGATTGGTTGCACTGTGTCACGCTGTGTTCCCTGCTGATGGGGCACGTTCTCAGTGCCTCAGCTATTCACTGGTGTGGATCACATGTTGCGCCTGCGTGAATCGCCGCGGAGCCAAGACGCGAAAAGATTTCGATTTATGTTCGAAGTAAACTGGAGAGAAACAGAGCCCAAGAGCTGTGAGTAAAACGTTGGTTTTAATTAAAAACTGAATTGCAAATTGTGCCCCACAGTTCAGTTAGGCCGAGGGGAGGGTTCAGAGTTGGGCGTCGGGATAGTGGTCTTTTTTTTTTACCTGAATATATAATGGAAGAAAGGCTTTGCCTTTTCTAAAATACAGTATGGGTTTTGAGTTGTGCTTTGTAATTTATTATTTGTAATTGTGGGAATCCTTCCAAACCTTTTGAATTGAGTAGCTCTCTCTAGTTCTCCATTTCTACTGGACAGGGTCAGAGTTCTGTAGCTGTGCTAAATATTAGAAACAGTGATTATGTGCTTGTTATAGTGAGTGACAACCTGATAAATATGAAACTGGTTGGTTAAAGCTGCCTAGAAGGTTGCAAATGGAAACTAATGTAAGCTAATAACAACTCGGACTCGCGGAGACGGTACTTTCTTCAGCTGGAAGTAAACTGTGTGTCTTCAGTCAGTGAATGGCATATTTTCCGAATAAATATGTAGAAATAATAATGAATGACTTTCAGATTAAATCACTTTCCTTGTATGTCTGCGGATACCCTGATGTGAAATTGACATTCTTTGATGAGGATTAGAATTTGGAAAAATGGGCTTGTGAAGGTGATAACAAGAGTAGAAAGTAGAACCTGTGGAACTCTGAGCGTGTGCAAATTTAGCAACACTGAGTTTGAGAAATTGATCATTTACCCATGCAGCTGGAACAAAGATAAGGAGTAACTCCGAATATTCCTCAAGCCGTGAGAATTGAAATGCTCCTTTTCTTGTATCCCCTTTAACAAGCTACCGTCACAGACACTGACAAATTCAGAAAAAAAGAGTTCATATTTATCTCCCCCCTCCTCCTGTTATTCATAAGGTATTCCCTATGCCATCGGTGCTCTGTGATTAGGAAGGGATTGCTTAAGGTGGGATATGGGTGGAAAGAAAAAGTTTGAAAGCCACAATTTTAATCGTCCCTCATTGACTCGTTATGTGCACGGTTTCAGAACTCCAAAGGAAATGGGCCAATGACAATTTTTCTTAAGCAAAATCTTTCAGTAACAAATGGTTCCAGAGCAGTGGTTCTCAACCTTCCCTTCCCACTCACATCCCACCTTAAGCAATCCCTTACCAATCCCAGAGCACCGATGGCACAGGGATGACTTAAAGTGGGCTGCAAGTGGAAGGAAAAAGGTTGAGAACCACGGAGTTGGGTGAATGGAGAGATCATTGTCCTGACTGCAGCCCACTTTCACGGCAGCTTTATATGAAATTACTTTTCCATCACTCTATACTACACCCACTCCAATCCCCATTCTCAACCCAACCTTTGATTTTGAACAGTAAAGTTAGGAAATAATTAAGATCTGACCATTCCATCTGCTGATTTCATTGCTTGCAGTTCATCTGCTTTATGTAAAGGAGGGCCATCTAAACAGCTTGTGATTTCCTTCATACAGCCCCTCTTTTCCTCTACACCCACGTGAGATGAAAATGCCTCCATGAATTTATTTGGTAATAAATATTGCCATAGTTATGGAAAATAATCCATCATTCAGCAGTTCTAAACGTGTTGAAGTAATCTAATAAAAATATATTTGGTTAAATTACCATTATTCTCAGATTTTTATTATTATTTATTATTATTTTTTTTTAAATTAAATAATCTTCAGGGAATGGTAGGGGACCGAGGATCTAATGTGAGGGAAGGACTGAAGGAAATAACTGTAAGTTGAGAGGTTTTGTTC
This sequence comes from Narcine bancroftii, assembly GCF_036971445.1. Lineage (NCBI taxonomy): Eukaryota > Metazoa > Chordata > Chondrichthyes > Torpediniformes > Narcinidae > Narcine > Narcine bancroftii. Next base: position 311,406,351 of record NC_091472.1, read on the forward strand.
AGTAAATTGAAGGGATTAAAGGCAGATAAATCCCTAGGCTGGATAGTCTGCATCCCAGAGTGCTTAAGAAAGTAGCCCAAGAAATAGTGGATGCATCACCGATAATTAAAAAAAAACTCTTTAGATTCTGGATTAGCTCCTGAGGATTGGAGGGTGACAAATGCAACCCCATTTTTTAAGAAGGGAGGGAAAGAGAAAACGGGAAACTATAGACCAGTTACCCTGAAATTGGGAAAATGCTAGAGTCAGTTCTTAAAGATGCGATTGCAGCACATTTGGAGAGTAGTGGTATCATCAGACAGGGTCAGCATGGTTTTATGAAGGGAAAATCATGTCTGACGAACCTTGAAGAAATTTTTGAGGATGTAACTAGGATAAGGGAGAACCAGTGGATGTCATATATCTGGACTTTCCAAAGGCTTTTGATAAGGTCCCGCACTGGAGATTAGTGCACAAACTTAAAGCACACGGTATAGGAGGGATGGTATTGAGGTGGATAGAGAATTAGTTGACAGACAGGAAGCAAAGAGTAGGAATAAACAGGTTCTTTTCAGAATGGCAGCCAGTGACTAGTGGGGAACCATATTTACAATATATAACAATGACTTAGATGAGGGAATAGAAAGCAGCATCTCCAGGTTTGCAGATAACACGAAGCTGGGTGGCGGGGTTAGCTGTGTAGAGGATGCTAAGAGGATGCAGGGTGACTTGGACAAGTGAGGTGAGTGGGCCAATACATGGCAGATGCAATGTAATGTGGATAAATGTGAGGTGGATCCACTTTGGAGGCAAGAACAGGAGAGAAGATTATTACCTCAATGGAAAAGGAGAGATGCAACGAGACCTGGGTGTCACTGTGCACCACTCATTGAAAGTGGGCATGCAGGTACAGCAGGCAGGGAGGAAAGCAAATGGAATGTTGGCATACATAGCAAGAGGATTTGAGTACAGGAGCAGAGAGGTTCTACTGCAGCTGACCAGGGCCTTGGTGACACCACACCTGAAGTATTGTGTACTGTTTTGGTTTCCTTATCTGAGGAAAGACATCCTGGCCCTGGAGGGAGTGCAGAGAAGGTTCACTAGATCGATACCAGGGATGGCAGGACTTGCATATGAAGAAAGTCTGGATCGACTAGGCTTATACGCGCTGGAATTTAGAAGATTGAGAGGGGATCTTACAGAAATGCATAAAATTCTTAAGCGGTTGGACAGACTAGATGCAGGGCTTGTTCCCGTTGTTGGGGAAGATCAGAACCAGGGGTCACAGTTTAAGGATAAGGGGGGAGTCTTTTAGGACGGAGATGAGAAAAAAATTTCTCTCATTGAGTGGTGAATCTGTGGAATTCTTTGCCACAGGAAGTAGTTGAAGCCAGTTCCTTATCTCTATTCAAGAGGGAGTGAGATTTGGCCCTTGTGGCTTAGGGGATCAGGGGGTATGGGGAGAAGGCAGGGACTGGGTACTGAGTAGATGATCAGCCTGAACTGAATGAATGGTAGTGTAGGTTTGAAGGGCCAAATGGCCTACTCCTGCACCTATTTTCTACATTTCTATTTAGTACCAATTTTAAAAAGTTGGTTCTAAAAATCTTCAGCACTTGGACTCTGAGCAGAGCACAATTCTTCAGCTGCAAGGGCTGCAAATGATGGCTTTTTCAATGGTTTCATAAATCTGTAAAGGTTTACACATAGCTTATGTGTTGTAGGAATGAAAACAATCAATGTTGCAACACTGACTCAAAAAAAAGTTTAGTCGTGCTAACCATAGCCTTACAAGCAGAACCTCCATTCCTGATGTATGACATTACAAATCAGAATCTGCATTTATTGTCTTGAACAAATCCCAAAATTCCGTGCTTTGTGGCAGCATCGTAGTCCAAACGTTCATATTATAATCATCTTACAACATTATATAATCGTGGACGAAAATTAAGGCAGTGTCTGTGGTTGATTGATGGCAGCGGGGAAGAAGCTGTCCTTGTGCCACTGAGTGTTCGTCTTTAGGCTCCTGTACCCACTTTCTGATGATAGCAGAGTGAAGAGGGCATGGTCTGGGTGGTGGAGGGTCTTTGAGGATAGAGGCCGCTTTTTAAAGACACTGCCTCATGTAGATGTCCTCGATGGAATGAAGTCTGGTGCCTGTGACATTGCAGGCCGAGTTAACAACCCTCTTGAGTTTATTCTTGTCCTGAGAATTGGCACTTCCCTTCCGGGCAGCGATGCAACCAGCCGAATGCTCTCCACAGTACACCTGTAGAGGTTTACGAGAGTCTTCTGTGACATACCAGATCTCCTCAGACACCTCACAAAGTATAGCCGCTGGTGAGCCTTCTTTGTGATTGCATCAACGTGCAGGTTCCAGGACAGATCTCTCAGAGATGTGGACTCTCAGGAATTTGAAGTTCTTGACCCTCTCCACTACAGAACCCTCAATGAGGACTGGGTCGTGTTCCCCTGACTCCCTCCTGAAGCCCACAATCGTCTCCTTGGTTTTGTTGACTTTGAGCGCAAGGTTGATGTCATTAGACCATTCAATGAGCCGATCTATCTCCCTCCTGTACGCTTCATGTCAAAAATGATTAATCAGGCTTTTGATGGGTAAAAGGCAGTATGAAGAGGATAGATTGCTCTCATAAGTTGTGCTGTTAATGTGCCACATGCTTGTTTTGGAGAGGAAATTGAAAGTAGTTGTAGTCGTTTATTTATATAGTGGCTTTGACACAACACACATTGATCCAAAACACTGATCATACAATCAGAAATAAATTGGTTGCTATCTAAACAATGACAGGCAGCAAAAATACACTGGTGTAACCATCTTTTCACATAGACTATTAATTATTTAAACCAGTGGTTTTCAAACTGCCCCCTAAACTCACATTCCACCTTAAGTAATGCCTATACCATCGGTGCTCTGTAATTAGTAAGGTAATGCTTAAGGTGGGATGTGGGTGGAAAGAAAAAGGTTTGAAACTGCTGTTTTAATCATCCCTCATCAACTCGTTATGTGCACAGTTTCAGAACTCCAAAGGAAATGGGCTAATGACAACTTTTCTCAAGCAAAATATTTCAGTAATAATTTGGTCCCGAGCAGTGCTTCCCAACCTTCCCTTCCCACTCATATCCCACCTCAAGCGATCCCTTACTAATCACAGAGCACTTTTAAGGATCGCTTAAGGTGGGATGTGAGGTTGGGGGGGGGAGCAGTTTGAAAACCACTGACTTAAACCCAAACCCGTTCCTCCCGATCTCAACGATTAACAACGCCCCAATTTCAAACGAACAGAAGTGCTACAAACACCAGACTTCAAAGAACAAGCAGTGAGCACAATTAAAAAAAAAATGCAGGGTTGTAATTTACAGTGGAGTGGAAACCAGATTTACAGGCCCTTTCTGCTTAAATTCCAGCTCCAAATGTACTACAGTTGGACTTCAATACTGGCAATAACACTAGAGTTCAAATGACCACCTCTTAACTGATCTAACAGCCTGTTCTACTGTTCAAAGGGGGAAAAAAAAGCTTACGATAATTAAGGAGTGCTTGCCAGTGGTCTTTAGTTAATGAACTGAAGAGACAACATTTCATTTCGTGGAAGGGAGTTCAACAATAACTGCACAGTTGCGGATTGATCCTTTAGTCGGCTCAAACACATGGATGAGGATAGATGTCTGGGTTAACTTTGAAAGACAGTTGGCTACTGAGGTAGATTTCCAATAAACTAATAGCTAACTTTGCAAGAATGAAGCCTGGATGAAAGAGGTTGTTGTTGTTGGTCTGTACATTAATCATTATTGCTTCGCTTTTGGTTTCACTTGACATTTAAAATAAAAAATATAAATCACGCACGTGCTTTTATTATGTTTTGATTTTAAAAGCAAATAACAATATATGCTTCCTCTAAAACTCTAACATGGATGGGATAGGCCTAGAGGGTGATGGAACGGGAGCAGGTCAATGGATCTGGCGAAATAATGGTCGGCACAGACTAAAAGGGCCGAATGTGCCAGAAATAAACCTGCCAATGCCAGGTACATGAAATGAGCAGGTACCCAAATTGTGTGTAACATAGATATATGAACAGGGCAATCCTTAAACCAAGATGAAAGCAATATATCTCCGCAGATTTTAACACGATTTTAGCCTATCACTACATTTCAGTGTATAACTGGCTCAATAAAACATTTAATTTAATAATATGACAAAGTGGTGCAAGGCTGCACTGACTGACTAATTATCATAAAATCAATAATCAACAAGTAAAGAAACAAAAAGAGAATCATGTTTTTACCAATTTACAACTAATTGCCTACTTACGAAATGCCACCATTGATAAGTTTCACAGTAATTTCCATAAAGGGTCAGGCATAATATGTTTTCAGGGGATTTGAAGCAACTCTCGTCCTGGTGTCATCTGCTGATCTGTGGTCTCGCAGCCATGATATGGCACCCGGCTCAGGAGGTCCGTGTAGTTCAGTGGTTATCAAACTGTTTCCCCCCCCCCCCCACAATCTCACATAATTGGTCTGTGATGAGTAAGGGTTTGCTCATGGTGGGACGAGAGTGGAAAGAAAGAAACCTGAAAACCACTGTTTTAATTGTCCCCCATTGACTCGTTATGTGCACGGTTTCAGAGCTCCAAAGAAAATGGGCCAATGACAACATTTCTCAAGCAAAATATTTCAGTAACAATTGAGAATCAACCTTCCCTTCCTACTCACATCCCACCTTAAGCAATCCCTTACCAATCACAGATGGAATGGGGATTACTTAAGGTGGAATGTGAGTTTAGGGGGACAGTTTGAAAACCACTGGTCCAGAGCTTTTGTACCAGGTTGCTCTTTCAATTCCTGCAGTGATCTTGTGCTCTGTCGGATCACTTTGCCTGCATATATAATCGTAGTGGTGTGTTTTTGTAAACACTGACAGTAAACCAAGTTTACATGTCATACTTTAAAGCTGAATCCAATAGGAACTATCATTCTCAGATCTTGTTTCATCCTTCATTGCCTTTTCAAAATGTGCTTCATAATTTTGGCATGCTGGTGAAACGGTTCGAAACAAGCTAGATACCCACCTGGTGCCCAGAACACGGCCTATTTTGTGAATTTGTTGTTCTGTTGAGAGGCACATTCGGACAGTTCCTTTTGATTCAGAGGTGATCTCCTTTATCCAGATCTCCTTTGTCCATAAATGATAGAAAATGATTAATTCCATGAACTCCTCTCACCGAATCAACTTCTACAAGTTCTAATCTGCATTTAAGACCGTGCAACATTATCACATCAGGGTAATGTTCCTTGAGAATTGTAGCAACACCAGATTTGACCCCAAGCATGACTACCAAATACTACAAGGTTCTGTTTCAAGAAAGGGTCATCAAACCCATGGTTATCGAGACAGTTGAATAGATGCTTAACAGTAGTTGCGCTTTCAGATCATGCAGTTTAATTAGATCTAAAAACATAAAATGGGGATCATCTTCCCTCTCACTTTCACGTTTCAAATAAACTATTACCATATAACCATATAACTATGGAAACAGGCCATCTCGGCCCTTCAAGTCCATGCTGGTTCACTCAAACAACTTCGCTAGATTCCCCCACCTATTCTCTGCCCATAACCCTCCAACCCCCTCTTATCCATGTACATATCCAGCCTCCTCTTAAATGAAAGAATTGACTCTGCCTCAACTATTTCCTCCAGAAGATTATTCCATTCAGCCACCACTCTCTGAGTGAAGAAGCATCCTCTCATATTTCTCCTAAAACTTTGCCCCTTTACCCTCAACTTGTGTCCTCTTGTTTCAACCTCCCTGCTCTCCCCTGTTCTGTTCGGGGGTAGGGGGCTGGTTTGGCTACTGATCCTTTCAGTCATTGGCCACTTTGTGGCATTAGTCACTCCCACATAGTTGAGGGGGGTAATAATGTAGTACAGTATATTTATGGTTTAAAAAATATATATATGGGGTTTCTTTTCTTTTTCTTTTGAGGAGATCATTTGGTCTTTTTTTGGGGAGCTGTTTCACCATGTGTGGTAAGGTTGTTTTGAAGTGAATTGTAATGATGGCTAATTTAAATTTTGCTACTTTTAATGTTAATGGGTTTAATAATCCGATTAAGAGAAAAAGAGTATTGGCGTATATTAAACAATTGAAGATTGATGTTACTTTTTTTCAAGAGACGCATTTGGGTGAGAAAGAATATCAGAAATTGAAAAGAGATTAGGTTGGACAAGTTATAATGTCTTCATTAAATTCAAAAGCAAGAAGAGTAGCTATTTTGATTAATAAAAAGTTATCTTTTAAATTAAAATTTATTAAAAGGATGTTTGAAATAGATAAACCTTTGATATGGGCTAATATTGAACTATCTTTAATTGGTGAGAAGATGGATCAGTTTATTTATAGACAGAATCTGAAGTTATTGAGTAGTTATAATTTACCTGTTTTGAAACACAATGGATTTATAGTAACATAACATAACATAACAATTACAGCACGGAAACAGGCCATTAGGCCCTTCTAGTCCGCATCGAACCAAACACCCCTTTCTAGTCCCACCTCCCTGCACAATGCCCATAACCCTCCATCTTCTTCTCATCCATATACCTGTCCAACCTTTTCTTAAATAATACAATTGACTCCGCCGCCACTATTTCTCCCGGAAGATCATTCCACACAGCTACCACTCTCTGAGTAAAGAAGTTCCCCCTCATGTTACCTCTAAACCTCTGCCCCTTAATTCTTAACTCATGTCCTCTTGTTTTAAACTTTCCTCCTCTTAACGGAAATAGTCTATCCACATCCATTCTGTCTATCCCTTTCATAATCTTAAATACTTCTATCAAATCCCCTCTCAACCTTCTACGCTCCAAAGAATAAAGACCCAATCTGTCCAATCTCTCCCCATACTCCAGATGCTTAAACCCAGGCAACATTCTGGTAAACCTTCTCTGCACTCTCTCCACTCTGTTTATATCCTTCCTATAATTAGGCGTCCAGAACTGCACACAGAACTCCAAATTAGGCCGCACCAACGACTTATACAATCTCAACATCACCTCCCAACTCCTATATTCCATGCAATGATTGATAAAGGCCAGCATACTAAAAGCCTTCTTCACCACCCTATTCACGTGAGTTTCTACCTTCAGGGAACGATGTACCGTCACTCCTAAATCTTTCTGCTCTTCTGTATTCCTCAATGCTCTCCCATTTACCACATATGTCCTATTCTGATTCTTCTTACCAAAATGAAGCACCTCACACTTATCAGCATTAAATTCCATCTGCCATTTTTCAGCCCACTTTTCTAAGCAGCCCAAATCCCTCTGCAATCCTTGAAAACCTTCTTCATTATCCACTATTCCACCTATCTTAGTATCGTCTGCATATTTACTAATCCAATTCACCACCCCATCATCTAGAACATTAATGTATATAACGAACAACAATGGGCCCAATACAGATCCTTGAGGCACACCACTGGTCACCGGCCTCCAACCTGACAGACAATTATCCACTACCACTCTCTGGCCTCTCCCTTTCAGCCAATGTTCAATCCATTTGACTATCTCAAAATTTATACCTAAAGACTGCACCTTCCTAACTAACCTTCCATGTGGTACCTTATCGAAGGCCTTACTGAAGTCCATATAGACAACATGAAGCCATAGGTACTCAAGACAAGATTTCAGGTAAAACTCCTTTATATCAAAATAAGCTTTTCCCCTTTACACTTAATAATCAACTTTTGAAGTTATGGGATCAAAAAGGTATTAAATTGGTGCAAGATTGTTATGAAGCAGGATATTTTCAAAGAATGAAAGAGAGATGATATATCTTCAAATACTCCTTTTTCTTATTATCAAATTAAAGCTTTATTGTGGGATAATTTTGGACATACTCTACGGCTACCTAAACAGTCTAAGTTTGAAATTTTACTTACTGAGGGTGGTAAGAAGGGATTTATATCCAAATGTATGCTTTATTACAGAATAAAATCATGAAGCCGGATATTCATAAATCTAGATTGAAATGGGAGAAAGATTTAGGTACACTTATTTCTCAGGATAATTGGATGAATTTAGGTAGGGATAGTATGACTAAAATTATGAATATACAGTTTCGATTAGTTCATTATAATTTGATTCATCAATTATATTTAACTCCGGAAAAATTAAGGAAATATAATCTTATTTCTTCGGATTTATGTTTTAGGTGTCATAAAGATGTAGGTTCTTTTTTACATTCTCCTTGGCCATGAGAGACAGTGAAACCATTTTGGAATAAACTTAAGGAATTTCTAGAAGTTAATTTGAAAATGAAATTTCTATTAGATCCTGTGGTGTTTTTGTTGGGTAGTATTAAGATGATTAGTTTAGAACTGAAATTAAATAGATTTCAAATTGCTTTTTTTGAGATTAGTGTTAGCTGTGGCCAGAAAATGTTTGTCAATTACTTGGAAAAATGAGACTGATTTGAGTATCCAGAAATGGCATACGGAGTTGAGGTCTTGTATAGATAACATAATTTACATGATAATTATCTTTTTTTTATCATGAAACTTGGAGCCCGTATTTGGATTATATGGGGTTGAATTATTAAATCCTCTTCTCGCTGCTCCAAACCATGGTCATTAACTGACGAATTTTGATGTTATGTGATCTCCTCTTTCTCCCTTTTTTTATTTTCTTTTTTGGGGGTAGATTAGAGGGGGGTGGGTTAGGGAAGGTGGGGGGGGGTGGTTGCATGGGATTAGTTTTCAGAATATCTCGTATGTTTTTGTGTCTTTTCAAAGTTTTATTTATTAATTATGTTTTAACATAATACATCATGATTCAATAAATAAAATTTTCAACAAAAAGTACACACATTTTGGCTCTTACATGACCTGTTATAGTTTGTCTAATGCAACATTTGATTAAAAAGTTTGCGCTAAGACTTTGGTCCTCCGACTTGCGTCCATTTCAAGATATGACAGATCCTTTGGCCCCCATTGCGGTCGTATGTTGGGGACTACCTGTATTAGTATCAAAAGTGATAGATTGCCTCGTACCGTTTCCCTCACAGAAATGGTTGGAACGGGAGTGTACCTGTGAGTGTCAATACTCACAATATCCTCACACATGTTTAGACCAATACAAATCCTGTTTAGTCTTTAAATATAGAAAAAGGTTAAAAAAGCTTGAATCATTCCATAAACTATTATTGTATTTATACAAAGTGACAAATATTAACAGGTGAGGAGATCAACCTTTTGGGAGGTTTGGAAATGCATTTTGTCTCGTTCATTGCCTCGCTAAATTGCTCGTTTTCCTATCAACACAAAGAAAAAAAAGACCCGGTTTTCAAATAACTATAGTTGGTGGAGCTCGGCCAAGGGGCTGATCCACTATTAACGGTAGTTGAAATGACGTAAAACTAGCTTATAGCCTCGAAATGTGTTTTTTTCTCCCCATTTGGCTCGTTAAAAAAAACTAAAGTGATCCAGGTGTGGAAGAGGATTTTGAGTGATTAGCTCGATTATCTCATCAAAATCAGGTTGAAGATCAGTGAGCAGTGAATTTTTCTATCATCATTTTCGATTTTAACCTTCGGTTTCGACACTTATTCCATACTTAATGCAAAGGTACCCATTGGAAAAAGCAGATAAAGGCTCACACTCGTTTATTTCCCAGCTTCCGAGGACAACGGGCAGAGAGAGGAGGAATTTCACAAATACTCCAAAAGACGGTCACAGCTCCAGGATTTCACCAAACACCATCAAATATCCTAATGTTATTAGTTGTATACCACCCACACCCCCGCCTGCCACCACTCCCTCTCCCCATCCCTCCAGCCCGACACCCGCTTCCACAAAATCTCTTGCATTTAATATGTGGCTGCTGTTAAATTCCCTGCTATTTTGTCTTTTTTTTAAAACAGAGGGGTGCTCCGGTAAGCTCCAGCAGCCCTGGTTGGTAGGTTAATTGGGTGGCATGGTTTTCATGGGCCAGAGGGGTCTTCTACTGTGCTGTATAGTTAAAATTTTAAAAGAAGAAAGTATTAATCTGTGGCGATGCACAAATCTGCTGTGATGAACTGGCCCCGCTTGTTTTGCGCGGTCCGTGGGGCAGTCGCGGTAGAGATGACGGCACATTCCCATCTCATCCGCTCCACGATGAAAGTTGGCGTGCATGCTTGCGTCAGCGTGACGCAAGCGGCAGACCGTGTGCGCGGTCCGGCTGCACAGCTGAAAAGCAAGCGCGCAAAGTTTAAATAGGCACTCCTGCTGTGACCTTAGAGCTCACGGCCTGCGTCTCCCGTCTGTTCTCTCGCTCGCGTCCAGCACGCCACAAATCCTTAATTCCCTTGCCATGCAGACACCTGTTGTTCTTGCTCCTTGAGAGGCACCTGCGATGAAACGATTGGCCTAAGAGGGTAAACACCTTTTGAAACCATGATCTGTGTTATAACTGGTTCACCAAAGGATTTAACTTCGCATGCACTGAGGGCTGGAGAAGATTGAAAGGAGGGCTGGGAACAGAGTTTATTGGATGGATTCGTCGAATCAAAGAAGAGCACAGCCTTAATGTTGGTAAATGGGATTAATGCAGGTAGGTTCATCAGGCAGCATTGGGCCGAAGGGTTTATTTCTGTGCTGGACGACCCTTTGCGTCCTGAGGAACACAAAAACTGTGGATGCTGGAATCTTGAGAAAACAATGAGTTGCTGAATGAGGTCAACATATCAGGCCGCATCCGTAGGGAGAATTAGGCAACATTTCGGGTTGGTATCCTTCATGGAGACTGAAGGCTATTCACTTTTATTTAGACCTACAGCACGGTAACAGGCCCTTCTGGCCCACAATTGATCTACAACTTTTGAAAATAGTGCCTATGGCAGAGGTGGCCAACGTCTCATGATGGTGGGCCTTGGTGGTGGCCATGTTGAATCTGGCTTCGGCTTCTTAATCAGTAAGAGAGTGAAGGACTAATGGAGTGGAGAAGGAGGTATATGTCCAACACTGCCGCACCTTCCCCCCCCGAAGTCCAGCGCCGTGAAGCCCCCTCACGTCCGGCACAGTCAACCCCCCCCCCCCCATCCAGTGCCACCACCTTCCCCGTCACCCCCTCCTCCCCTGTCTGGTGCCTCTCAAGGAGCAAGAACAACAGGTGTCTGCATAGCAAGGGAATTAAGGATTTGCGGCGTACTGGACACGAGCGAGTGAACAGACGGGAGACGCAGGCTGTGAGCTCTGAAGTCACAGCAGGAGGGTTTATTTAAACTTTGCGCGCTTGCTTTTCAGCTGTGCAGCTGGACTGCGCATATGCTCTGCCCCTTGCGTCACGCTGACGCAAGCATGCACGCCAGCTTCCGTCGTGGAGCAGAAAAGATGGGAACGTGCCGTCATCTCTACCGCGACTGCCCTGCGGACCGCATGTAACAAGCGGGGCCGGTTCGTCACAGCAGATTTGTGCACTGCCTCAGATTATTACTTTCTTCATTTATAATTTTAACTATACGGCACAGTAGAAGACCCCTTCAGCAACCCCTTACTCATCACAGAGCACCGATGGGAGACGGAATACAGCAGAGGAACGTCACTCTCACCCCTCACTGTTGATGCTTCCAGACATGCAAGGAGCAGGCAGCAGGAAACTGAGGAACAACGCCAAGCCCGAGTGTTTAATTTCCTGGGCAATGGCAGGTAACCTGCTAGTAATAAATATTCGCAGCTATCTTCATGTAAGCAAAGTGACTTTACAAGAGTGTGGACAATCCTTTTGGATTGTAGAAGCAGTCCCCGCTCAGTGTAACAAACAGGATGTCCAAGAGCGTGATAGTGGCTGGATCAAAATTGTTCTTGAACCTGGACATGCTGGACTTCATGCTTCTGTACCTTCTGCCTGAAGAGGTTGTGACCGGGATTGTCCAAGGTTCGAGCCCATTTTGAAGAAGGAGTGCGTGGTATTCAGCTCACGGCTCTTGAACTTAATCCCTTGACTAATGAGACCATCACACCATACGCCTTCTTAACCACCAAATCAACTTGCATGGCAATTTTGAGGGACCCCCCCCCCCCCCAAGATCTCCACACTGCTGAGAACTCTGCTATTGAATTTGTACTCCAGATTCAGGTTCAATCTTCCAAATGGACTCTATCTGCCACTTCTCTGCTGCCCAGCTCTGTATCCTGTCTATCACCCGCTGTTGCCTATAGCAACCTTCTACAACACCACCAAACTTCATGTCATCTGCAAACTTACTGATCCATCCCTCCCACCACCCCCCACTTCATCTGTCATTTATAAAAATCATAAAGAGCAGGAGTCCCAGAACACCAACAGTCACTGACCTCCAGGCAGAATATAATCCATCTCCTACTACCCTCTATGACTTTCTGGTTGAGCCTACCGTGGGGGACCTTGTCAAACGACTTATAAAGATCCATTTTCACCACATCCACTGCTCCATCTTCACCTGATCGAGAAGGTCAATTAGGTTCATGAGGCATGACCTGCCCCTCACCAAGCCATTCTAGTAAGACTTCATTTCTCCAATGCTGGTATGTCCTGTCCTTAAGAATCCTCTCCACCACCGATGTGAGGCTCACTGGTCTATAATTTCCAGGATTCTCCCCATTAGCTTTTTGAACAAAGGATCTACATTTGCTGTCCGCTGGTGCAACTCCTGCGGCCAGGGATGACAGAGAGCAGAGAACACTGAAGCACAGTACAGGCCCAAGATGTTGGGCTGATCTATATATACCTATCAAAAAAAACTGAAACCTTCCCTACCCTCTATTTTTCTTTCATCCACGTGCCTGTCTAAGAGCCTCCACAATCACCAAATATCCCAGCAATGTCTTCCCTCGCTTCTCATTGTAACCTGGGGCATATCTCTCCTGTCCCAGGGACTTATCTAATCCTGATGCTTTTCAAAAACTCATGGCTTCTCAAGAGAAAAGAGACCAAATTTATTCTTGCTACTCAAGTCATTTTTTAAACAGTGTAACTGGAGCACATAATTCCTCTTAAGTTTTCACCCACTTTTCTAAATTTATGTAAACTAGATTTCTGCTTCTGTTTGCCTTGTCAGGAATCAGTTACCATGGTGACAGATAACATATGGAGCAGATCATTTGACTGTACTATTACCGTGTGTTTAAAGGTAATTATTAACCTAAACGGCACTTTAACAATTATCTTCCTTCACTGTGTAGCTGGTACCTGGAGGTGTGCTTTATTACATTTTATTTTACAGAGATTAAACACAACCTAACCATGCAAACTTCCTCCAGCAGGTACACAGGTCCTCTCTCTCTCAGCTTCACATCGTCCCTACTGGCCTGGAGAGTTCCTGTCGTTTCTCTCTAAAAGAGGGGAACAGGCGGATCACCCTCAGCCACTAAATCAGGTGCACTCAGAGATGAGGCTCGGAGAGGAGGGGGGGGTGAGGGCAGGAATTTGGGGTTGGAGGAGCTAAGACACTGCAACGCATGCCCACAACCATTCGTACCCGCAGTGGATGTTGGAGCCATTTGCCGCTCGGAGTTCCCAACCCACTTTGCCACAGCGGGCCTCCAGGCTGGTCAGGGATATGGCACTATATTGTGCCCCAGTGTCCACCTAGAAACGTCAGCCCAAAAGAGAGTCTTGAATGTGTAGCAGGCTATACAGTTGGCCAGTTGTTGCGGCCATTGTTGATGGACGGCCTGGGTGTTTCCAGGGGGAGTGGCGTCAATGGGCCTCGGAACCCCACCGTCGGTGATAGAAAAAGTACTGCTCACTGGTGGGGCGTGGCATTCAGGTGGTCGGTCAGTCTGATGGTCAGTCGGACGGTTGGTCAGTAGTCTTCCTGGCCGGGTGCTGATGACGTGGTCACCTGCTCGAACGAAGTGCAGGCATCTCTCTTCGCCGCCCATAGCAGGTCTGCTCGTGCAGCCACCTTCCTGGGGTCATCAAAGTCTTCCTCCGTGATGAGCAGCCGAATGCCCTCAGGCAGCCTCTCCAGGAAGATCTGCTGGAACAGCAGGCAGGAGGTGTGGCAATCATTGAGAGCAAGCATGTTACTCACGAGGGCGGAAGGGGCCCTGCCCCCAAACCGTCGATAAGCAACAGTCAGGCAGCGGATTCACGCTATGAGAGCCCGAAAGTGCATGTTAACAGTTTTTTGATGGCCACATACCTTCTTTGTTCCGGGGACAGCTGGAGAAAGTCGATGATGCAGGCTGCGGTGTCCTGACCAGGTGGTAGTAGCGCCTGTATTCAGCAGAGATCCATCGAATGGCGAACAACGCCCTGGCTTGCTGGATCCACACCTGTGGTTGCAACATCTAGAAGCTGGGCAGCTTCAATGCTATGGTATTGATCGCAGGTTGATCTTCCATCTTTGGGTCCAATGCGCCGTTTGGACCAGTCGGGGTCACCACTGTAGTGAGGTTGCTATGGCTACAGCTAGGTTATAGCTCTCGGTTATAGCCCTAAGATTGTAGCTCGAATCCGCAGGAGAATAAAGACACATACAGCAGGAGAGTGTATTCGACACTGAGTTTATTCAGTGGCAGGTCTGCCTTTTATAGTCAGCTCGGCCGCGTCACCACCGGGGCGTGGCTTGAGCAGGCCGGCGGCCGATTGGTTACCTCGGATGCTCGGGCCCCGATTGGGTCCCCTGCAATCCACCGGCAGTGAATGGCCAGTTTCACCGCCTGCCAGCGGCCTCTGGAAACGGGCGTTTCAACCCGCGCAATGCTTTGCCGGTCGCTGTGTTCGACGGCCATTCCCTGTGTCAGCCCGAGGGAGCTTCAGACTGTCACTGAATACGTCTTAATACTTTATTGCGTTTAACTTCTTTTCTAACTTGTATTTATATAAATATGCTCTGTGGTTCTGGAGAAACACCATCTCGTCTTTACAGTGCGAGGAAGGTATGAATGATAAATAAAGGTGACGACAAACAAAGAATATAAACTGAACCTATATACATGTGTTAAAAGAAATAGTATTAATAAATAGTAGTGTCACAGAGAGTTGTCTTCACGGTTCAACAGTCATTCAGCCGTCGCACTGTTCCCCGACAGGAGTAGCTGGAAGATGCTGTGTGTGGGGCGGTCAGAGTCCTCATTGATATTTAAAGCCCTTTTTAGACAATGATCTCGGTAAACTCCATCGATGCGGGTTGGGCAGGTGTGGGATGGAAACACCAGTGATCATCTCTTATAGATTGGCCTCCGATCTGATGCTCTGCAACAGTGGTTCTCAAACTTTTTCTTTCGACTCACATTCCACTTTGTCAATTTGCATGGAGAACAGACAAACAAGCAGACATTCATGCACAAATCTATCTATTTTTTGTTTGTGTTTATTGCTTCCTTTAAATCAATTATAAAGTGCCTGTTTGGCTGCAACAAGTAAGAAGTTTGGTACACATATACATTGTACAATGTGTACAACATTAAACTCATTATCATCAATGTCTTGTCCAGGTGAGTCAGGAAGTCCCAAAAATTAGTGACTAAGGGATCAGTTTCAAAGCCCAGTTTCAAAGCAGACAAATTTCTTGAGGAGCCAGAGCTACTCAATTGAGAAATGGCTTCTTCCCGCAGGCAGTGAGGCGACGGAATGACTGAATGAACTGCTCATGCAAACTCTCTAGTAAGCAATATTTATTCATGTTTATGTATGTATGTGTGTGCATGCATACAGTATATGTTGTTTCCCATAGGACAAGAGGGTGCAACTTCAGGCGTCCACTTCGAACCAAGATGCGGAGCGACTTCTTCAGCCAGAGGGTGGTAAATCGGTGGAATTTGGAGGCCAGGTCATTGGGTGTATTTAAGGGAGAGACTGATAGGGTTTTGATGAGCCAGGGCATCAAAGGTTATGGGGAGAAAGCCGGGGCAGTGGGGATAAGTGGGAAAATGGATCAGCTCATGATTAAATGGAGGGGGGCCTATTTCTGCTCCTGTCTCCTGGTCTTAGGTGCTTATATTGCACACACGCTCAGGCGTGTATGTGTAAGGCGAGGACCAGAGAACGCTGTTTCTTCCGGTAGTACTTGTGTGCAATCGGATGATAAATAAACTTGAACTTGAAATTCTAGAGATTTGGAATTTGTAAGTTGAGGCATGGATCTCAATACTGAGTGCTGCTTAAGAGTTGGCAACAGAAAAGCATGTTGATATCACACTGGAAGAAATTCCAGAGCAGAAGGTGAGACCATGAGAATTATAAAATAGTTCCAGTGTTGAAATCCACGCTTCTGGCCGACAATATCTTATTCCAAAATGGTCTGATGTAAACAGTGAAAATAGCACATGGAGATTCCCCCCTCCCACCCTCCCCCCTCAGTTAGAATATTGAAAATGACAAAGTCACAGAGAACAGGGCATTGGGAGAGGGGCACAATTTGCCTGCCTTTGTTCTGAGGACACTGGTTCCATTTGTTCTTCCAAGATACATGAAGCAAGCATGCAAATTGAGATAATTTCCCTGTGAGATGTTGGCACTGGTGAGAATGGGAAGGGAGGGTAGGGCAACAGACTGCTCGCGTGTCTTTTGTGAAGGACTGGGTTGACGGTACTGGGATGTTGATTGGAGCTTTCCTCAGACAAGCAGTCCAGTCTCCCTCAGTGGCTCGAGCACTAGCCTTGTAAGCCAGGGGTCGCAAGCTTCTCAAAGTTTTTATAGAACATAGAACAATACAGCAAAAGGCTTGTCAGCCCAAGTGTCAGTGTTGAATCGGATACCTAATTAAACTCAAACTTTGCAGCTTGCACATGCCTTCATTCCCTGTATATTTCTTATTTGGCTTGGCTTCGCGGACGAAGATTTATGGAGGGGGTAAAATGTCCACGTCAGCTGCAGGCTCGATTGTGGCTGACAAGTCAGATGCGGGACAGGCAGACACGGTTGCAGCGGTTGCAGGGGAAAATTGGTTGGTTGGGGTTGGGTGTTGGGTTTTTCCTCCTTTGCCTTTTGTCAGTGAGGTGGGCTCTGCGGTCTTCTTCAAAGGAGGTTGCTGCCCGCCAAAAAGTGAGGCGCCAAAATGCACGGTTTGAGGCGTTATCAGCCCACTGGCGGTGGTCAATGTGGCAGGCACCAAGAGATTTCTTTAGGCAGTCCTTGTACCTTTTCTTTGGTGCACCTCTGTCACGGTGGCCAGTGGAGAGCTCGCCATATAACACGATCTTGGGAAGGCGATGGTCCTCCATTCTGGAGACGTGACCCATCCAGCGCAGCTGGATCTTCAGCAGCGTGGACTCGATGCTGTCGGCCTCTGCCATCTCGAGTACTTCGACGTTAGGGGTGTAAGCGCTCCAATGGATGTTGAGGATGGAGTGGAGACAACGCTGGTGGAAGCGTTCTAGGAGCCGTAGGTGGTGCCGGTAGAGGACCCATGATTCGGAGCCGAACAGGAGTGTGGGTATGACAACGGCTCTGTATACGCTTATCTTTGTGAGGTTTTTCAGTTGGTTGTTTTTCCAGACTCTTTTGTGTAGTCTTCCAAAGGCGCTATTTGCCTTGGCGAGTCTGTTGTCTATCTCATTGTCGATCCTTGCATCTGATGAAATGGTGCAGCCGAGATAGGTAAACTGGTTGACCGTTTTGAGTTTTGTGTGCCCGATGGAGATGTGGGGGGGCTGGTAGTCATGGTGGGGAGCTGGCTGATGGAGGACCTCAGTTTTCTTCAGGCTGACTTCCAGGCCAAACATTTTGGCAGTTTCCGCAAAGCAGGACATCAAGCGCTGATAAGCTGGCTCTGAATGGGCAACTAAAGCGGCATCGTCTGCAAAGAGTAGTTCACGGACAAGTTTCTCTTGTGTCTTGGTGTGAGCTTGCAGGCACCTCAGATTGAAGAGACTGCCATCCGTGCGGTACCGGATGTAAACAGCGTCTTCATTGTTGAGGTCTTTCATGGCTTGGTTCAGCATCATGCTGAAGAAGATTGAAAAGAGGGTTGGTGCGAGAACACGGCCTTGCTTCACGCCATTGTTAATGGAGAAGGGTTCAGAGAGCTCATTGCTGTATCTGACCCAACCTTGTTGGTTTTCGTGCAGTTGGATAACCATGTTGAGGAACTTTGGGGGGCATCCGATGCGCTCTAGTATTTGCCAAAGCCCTTTCCTGCTCACGGTGTCGAAGGCTTTGGTGAGGTCAACAAAGGTGATGTAGAGTCCTTTGTTTTGTTCTGTATATTTATGGTTACAGTAAAGCCACTGTTATCCAGAATTCAAGCAACTGGCAAAAATATGGCAGAAATTACATAGGTAAAATAATACGGGTTTAAGAGTGGCATGCCAATCACGCAACATGCAATCCCAAGCAACAGGATAATTAACTTATCTGGCATCTACCGGTTCCCATAGGGGGGGCCCAGGGGTTTTACTATACATGTTCCAGCCTCTTAAACATTACCATTTTGTATCTGATTCCAACACTACTCCTGGCAGCCAGTTCCAGGCACCCCCCCACTCTCTGTGTGTAAAAAAATAATTGGCCCCCCACTTCTCTTCTAAACTTTCCCACCCTCACCTTAAACACATGGTCTCCAGTAGGTGGCTCTTTTTTAACCATAGAAACGGATTCTGATTGTCTATCCTATCAATGGCTCTCATAATTAAAAAAAAACCTCTCTGGTGTTACTTTAGAGCAGTGGTTCTCAACCTCTTTCTTTCAACTAACATTAGGGATAAATTTAAGTAATGTCATCGGTTGCTCTGTGATTAGTAAGGTGGGATGAGAGTGGGAAGGGAAGGTCGAGAATCACTGGTCGAGACCCAATTGCTACTGAGATACTTGGCTTAAGAAAAATTGTCATTGGCCCATTTCCTCTGGAGTTCTGAAACCGTGCACATAACGAGTCAATTAAGTACGATGAAAACAGTGGTTTTCAAACTTTTTCTTTCCACCCACATACCACCTTAAGCAATCCCTTACTAATCACAGAGCATAGGGAATGCTTAAGGTGGTATGTGAGTGGAAAGAAAAAGGTTGAGAACCATTGCTTTGGACCTTGACACTCCAGGGAAAACAATCCACGCTTGTCCAACTTCTCCTTCTAGTTAATACCCAACCCATGCAACATTTCTGAAATTGTGAAATAATATTTGTTTCTCAATTTGTCAAAGCGATCCTTACAAATTTGTTACTGCCAAATGTTATTTTTAATTAAGAAATATGTGTAGTTATATAAAAAAAATCAAATCCAGGTTTGCATAATAAATAATAGATAGTTTGGAGTGAGTTACAGGTTGGAACCCAGTAAACGGCGTTGAGTTGATCTGTATAGATAAGAAGATACCTTGAAGTGACAAACTGGAATTTGATCGAGGGATTGTTTATTTGTAACAAAAATAACAAATATTAGAGGAGTCTATTTGTAATAAATATATAGGAGTTCGGGGTGTTCAGGTCCAGAATAATAGACTATCAGGAGTGGATTAGAGGCTGGGAACTTGGAACAACTAGTCAGAGTAGTTTGTATATCAAGTATTGGACTGGGAGAAAACACTGGGCTGTTGCAGCAATTGATTTTGTGGGATTTTTCAGAGATAGGTTTGTACATCTCCAGAGTTTTATGGTGCCTGTGTCATCCATGTCGCCGAGTAAATTTAAGTTCTTGGGGGACATTATCTTGCAACACACAAATGTGCTGGAGAAACTCAGCAGGTCTCGTAGCATCCATAGGAAGTCAAGGGCGACCAACTTTAAGGGTCATGAAGGGCCCAGGCCCGAAACTTTGCTTACCCTTGACTTCTTGCGGATGCTGCGTGACCTGCTGAGTTTCTCCGGCACGTTTGTGTGTTGCAAATCAACTCATAATTCAGTGCAGGAAGTCCCCAGGTTATGAACGAGATCTGTTCCTACGTCTGTCACTAAGACGAATTTGTAGATAAGTAGGAACAGGTGCATTTGGTTCTTACTTAGTATCAGTCAGTCAAAAGTTTGTGTGCTGCACTTGGCCCCAGCATCCGCAGGTTTTCGTGCCTCACTCTGTGAGTTGACTTGCCCAGATAGTGCGCAAAGCAAAGCTTTTCACTCATGTTGACAAACAATTGAATTCAATTAAAATACCCTAATATTGATCAGGGATTGCCAGCATGAACATGGTCTTGTGCATGGAGAATCCTGTCTTACTAACCTGATGAAGATTTTGAGTAGCCTTTGAAGAAGACTGACAATGGACTTTAACTTCACAGATTTTAAATTTCATGTACATTTAGGCATATAGCACATTAAGAGGTCCTTCTGGGTCACAAGCCATGACGCCCAATTGGTCTACAACTGGAAACCGGAGCACATGGAAGACCCCCACACAGACACTGGGAGAATATACAAACTCTTTACAGACAGCGCAGGATTTGAATCTCAGTCCTGCAACATTGTTGTGCTAACTGCTATACCAATCGAGCCACCCTCGTGCAGCATTTGGCAAGATGAGGCACTAAGGAGTGCAGTAGCACAGAGGGATCTGGGAATATATAATTCCCTGAAAGTGGCATCACAGACAGATAGGGTTGTAAAGAGAGCTCATTGACATTCACAAATCAAAGTATTGAGTTGTGATATTATTGGTAAAGATGTATAAAATATTGGTGAGGCCAAATTTGGAGTATTGTGTGCCTAAATATGAAAGAGAGAAAATTTGCGAGGATGTTGCCAGTATTTCAGGAACTGAGTTACAGGGACAGGTTAAACAGGTTTGGACTTTATTCCCTGGAGCATCAGAGAATAATGGGAAATTTGACAGAGGTATACAAAATTATTAGGGGTATAGAGAGAGTAAATGCAAGTAGGCTTTTTCCACTGAGATCAGGTAAGATACAAACCTTACATGGGTAAACTTTAACGGGTTAAGTGTGAAAGGGGAGAAGTTCAAGGGGAATGTCAGGGGGAAGTTCACACAAAGAGTAGTGGGAGGATGTAATGAGTTGCCAGCTGAAGTGGTGAATGCGGGCTCAATTTAAGAAAAATTTGGACAGGTACATGGAAGAGAGGGTTATGGAAGATATGGACTGGATTCAGGTCAGAGGTACTAGGCAGAACAATAGCTTGGCACAGGCTAGATGGGCCAAAGGGCCTGTTTCTGTGCTGTAATGTTCTATGGTCCTGTATGGTAGGCTGGTCCAGAAGGTTTGGACATATTGGCTATGGGAGTTCAGTTATGGAGGTCGTTCCATATAGAGATTAATAGACTTCTGGTTATTAAGTAAGTTGAGGGATATAAAGACTGGCAAGAAATTTTAAAAATCTGTATCTCCACCATCCTTTGTTTTTGGAGCCTTGAATTGGGAATCTTCCACTAACCTTGGACCTGGGACACTAGCTTGCCTCTGTACTGGAGGGTTCCATTGTGTGGACATTGAGAGTCCCCTTTTAAGTCGCAGAGCCCTGCTAAGCGACACCTGCTTTCAAATGAGGCCTACACCCCGAGGCTACGCCACACAGTGACAAAACCTGTCTCAATATTTAATTAGAGCTCAGTGTAAGTGCGCAGTCTTCACTGGGACAGGCAAAACAGAGCACCCATTATGTTAAAGCAGGAGTCCTCCAGGCAATAGCTAGCCAATCTAATATGAATACAGAGCTGATGTGCTGGGAAAGTTGTTGCTGTGAAAAGCAGGCCCTGCTGTTTTTTGGGGCCTGTGCATCTGATTGCCACAGAGTTGACAGAGACAAGCTCCTGACTTCCTGTCTAACTGTTAATAATATTATGTTCATGACCTGTTGTCCCTTTGCATGACATAGCGTTCCATGCTCTATTCAGGGCCTCTTAAATTTAAATTTAATCATTCCTCATTTTCTGATTGCGGTTTTGACCTTGTCTCTCCCTAATCCCGCTCTCATGTCCTTCTATTCTCAGAATCCGAGGTGTGTGTGGTGAATGGGGCAGCACGGTTAGTGTAGGGGTGGCATGGTGAGCGTAGCGGTTAGTGCAATGCTGTTACAGCGCCAGCGATTGGGACCGGGGTTCGAATCCTGCACTGTCTGAGGGGAGTTTGTACATTCTTCCCGTGTCTGCATGGGTTTCCCCCGGGGGCTCCGGTTTCAAAATGTTCCAAGGGTGTAGGTCAATGGGGTGTAAATTGGGTGGCACAGACTCATGGGCTGAAAGGGCATTTGGAATATGGCTAAATTTAAGAATAAATTTAAAATGTGAATTTGAACCTTGCAATAGAAATGGATCACAAAATATTACAGTGTAGTATAAGCCCTTTGGCCTTCGATGTTGTGCCGACTTACAGTATCCTAATAAATACTAAACCCTCCCTAGCCCATAACCCTCTATTTTTCTTCCATCCATGTGCCCATCTAGTGTCTCTTAAATGGCCCTAATGTTTTAGCCTCCAGTACCATCCTCAACAAGGCATTCCAGGCACCTGCAACTCTCTGTGTAAAAAAAACTTTCCCCTGATGTCTTCCCTAAACTTCTCACCCTTCACCCTCTGGTGCTTGCTGTTCCTGCCCTGGGATTAACGTGCTGGGTGTCTACCTTATTTACATCTCTCAGAATCTTTTAGACCTCATTGGTAGAGGACAAATTTAAATTCAGTTCGCTGATTGGCAGTTGGAATTTCAGAGGTTGATATTTGGTAGTGTTCTGGAATAAGTTGTTGTACAAAATCCCAACAAATGAATTAATGGCCTTCAGGGAAGGAAAGCTATGGTTCACTCCAGCATGTAACTCCAGAACCTGCTGTTGGGTCATACACCATGGAAACAGGCCTTTTGGCCCAACCCATTCATATTGACCAAGTTATGTGATTGAGCTGAACTCATTCGCCTGCATTTGACCCCCATCTGTTTAAATCTTTCCTATCCACGTTCCTGGATCTGGAGTTCGGGTGGCCAATGGTTCGGACTGAAGTCTGTGCGGCTGCGGAGGCTGCGGGAGAGCTGGAGGTGAATCCACGGACACTCGGTGACTCTGAAGTGACTCTCTTTTGCTTCTCTCTCTCTCTGGCGGTAAGGGGCGCTAGGTAATTTCCGCTGTTGGCAAATCTTTGTCTGCCTTATGGCAGACTAAGGCAATTTTGTGTCTTATTGGATCTATTTTATTACATGACAGTAAAAGAATCTTGAATCTTAGAACCATAGAACAATTATAGCACAGAAACAAGCCACTCGGCCCCTCTGGTCTGTGTAATCTTAAATGTCTTTTAAATTGATTCTCCTAACTGGAGGCCCGTGACTAGGGGAAGGAGAAGCCAGGAGAACACAAACCAGTCCTTGTTGAGCGGTTAGCAGAGGAAAAGGTGAAGAACTTCAAATTCCTCGATGTCAGAGGTTCTGTGCTGGGTCCTCCAGGTCAACGAAATCATGAATAAGGCTCGCCAGTGGCCATATATTGTTTGGAATTTGAGGAGATTTGGCATATCCTGTGCAAATTTCTGCACGTGCACCGTGGAGAGCATTCTGACCGGTTGCATCACTATCTAAAGAGGTGCCAATGCACAGGACAGGAACAGGCGACAGAGAGTTTTGAACTCGGCCAGCACCATCATGGCCATCAGTCTTCACTCCATTAAGGACATCTTTAAGAGACAGTGCCTCAAGAAGGCAGGTCAAGGACCCTCACCAGCCCCGTTCTCACATCAGAAATCTGAAGACACACACTCAACAGCGTTTTTCCATCCACCCTCAGATTTCTGAATGGACAATGAACCTATTAACAGCTCTTCACTTTTTCTCTCATTTGCATTACTCATTTTTAAAAATCTTGTATTTAGGAAAAATTGTAATTTGCAATTTTGCTCCTTGTTCTGCACCACGCAACTGCCACAAAGCAGCACATTTCATGCCAAGCGTTCACAACAATAAATCTGCTTCAGATTCTGAGTGGTGGGCCTCAGGGAGGGCCGCTGGATCCACTGTTGTTTGCCATCTATATATCCATGATCTGAATGATAATGCGGTGAAATGGGTTAGCAAGTGCAAATGCCAAGGTCTTGTGGGATGGGATCTATTGCCACGAGACACTGAGGGTCTAAACCATGTGTAGAAGCCTCTCAAACGTAAGTGGCATTAATGCCTTGTACACGGAATGTGCTATCTGGTTGAAGGTTTAGATCCAACGCTATGAAATGCATGGACTGGGTGAAGCTGTGGATAGAGAGAGAACCATGCACTACTTTTGTATTTCTTGCATACATTTGTTCAAGCAAAGGTTTATTTTTATATCTAAGTGTAAAAGAATGAGCTGGGCACATGCCTAGGTTCTGTTGAAAGTGATGTTGATAACATGAGGTTGCGTCCTTCTGGGATGTCCTTTCAGTCAAGACTCAATGCCTGTGGTCGTCTGCCTGCCTGCTCTTCCCAATGAGAATCAAACAACCTGACAGTCCACACTCGAGATCACTCACTGTCCTGTCAGCCTTGGATTCCTCAGTGGTTGCCGAAAGCTTTGGCCCAATTTTAAGATGCTCTGATGGTCAGAGACACCTAAAAGGCCCCCCCTGAAACATTGACTGACCATTTCTCTGCATGGATGCAGCCTGACTCGTTGAGTCCCACCCAACATTCTACAGGAGCTCTATAGGATGCATTCTGGCCGGCTGCAACACAGCGCGGTACGGTTATCACAGAGAAATGGATTGCAGGTCAATCCACAGGACCATGAGTGGCAGGGAGGATCACTGGAGCCTCCCTCCCCACCCAATGATGTGATCTACCGGGATCATTGTCTGAAGAGGGCACGCAAAATCTTTGAGGACCCCTTCCACCCTGCACACAGCATCTTCCAGCTGCCCCAGGAGTATCAGAGCCAGCGCCACCAGGCTGAGAAACATCTTCTTCACACGAGAAGTGAGAATGCTGGACGACCCAAAGGAACTCACACTCACCAGCTGAGACTGTCATATTCATGAAACAACATTTATATATTTACTTGTCCTGAATATGTATTGTTTGTCTGCATGTGTGTTGCGTCTGGTTGTGTGTCTGCATGGTGTGCCCCGAGGACTGGAGAGCCCCATTTCTTCAGATTGTATTTGACAATAAACTCGACTTGAGACTATTTGAATTTCTTCTTGTTTTCTCGAGATTCCAGCATCTGCATTTCCCGTGTCGCTTGTTAAAGTGAAATACTTACAAACAACATACTTGAAAAGTTCATTGCTATTTTTGAAAAGTTAATTGCCAAAAAATAATTGAAATATACATCTTTTCCTCAGCGACATAGATGCTGGAAGCTGGAGCAGCAAACGATAAGCTGGAGGAAGTCAGCGGGCCGAGCAGCATCAGTCGGAGAGACGGAATGGTCTATGTTTCAGGCTGGAGCTTGTCTTTGAGATTCCATCTCTTCTTGGTGAAGGGATCCATTCCATAGCACCGTGCATTCTCTGTCCTCCCACTGATGCTGCTCGGCCCGTGACTTCCCCCTGCTGATTGTGTCTTTGGTCTAATGCCTACAGTCCCTTGTTCCTCAGGAGAGGTCGAAGGGCTCAGGCCCGGATCATTGGGTGACCCTTTACTTTCTACTGACCTGCTGAGTTTCTCCAGCACGTCTCTGTAGTGCGTTCGACCCCGGCATCTGCAGACTTTCCTTTTTCCTTTTCTTTTTCACTCTTTTTATTAAACATGTTATATAGTCAGGATAATGTGAACTATTTTGTAACGGCGTAAGAATACACCCTTCTCATTGTAGTGCACCACTGTGTGGTGTATGTATATGTATATGTATATGAATGTATTGAACAGTTCCCTTAGATAGTGGAAGGCATCAGTAAATAGCACCTTTTCTGTTAATCAATTCTCTCATCTCTGTAATTTAAGGAAGCCTTCTAAGTAACTCAAGAGACATAACAAAATATATTCTAAGTGAACAATACATGAGGAAAATAGAATCCAGAATGGATAGGAAAAACAGAAACATCAATATTTTGCAATGTGTAACATTATCACACTTTAAACATATTCTCCTCAATTTGGAATATTCAAAAAAAAACTTTCTTGTGAAAAAAAGTTGAATACAACTGGATCTGGGGGAAAAATATTGCAGTTGCTGGAAATCTGAAACAAAAGCAAAGAATGCTGGGATTACTTAGCAGGCCAGGCAGCATCTACGGAGAGGCCAACAGTCAATGTTTCAAGAACATCAAACATTACAGCACAGTGCAGGCCTTTCAGACCACGATGTTGTGCTAACCTGTATAAACCTTCCCACCCTTATGCCCATAACCCTCTATTTTTCTTGCATCCCTGAGCCTGTCTAACAGTCTTTTTAATATCCCTATTGAACCAGCTTCCACCACCACCCCCAGCCAATCCATTCCAGGAATCTACTACTCTCTGTGTAAAATATTTACCCCTGACATCCCCCCTAAACTTTCCTCCCCTCATCCTGTACAGATGTCCTCTGGTTAAGCTAATTTCAGATAAATAAGCTTTTGCAATTTCATTGATGATCAGACTCTATGAATAGTTCCATCCCGTAACGTTGACCTTTCTTTCTTTCCCACTGACGCTGCTTGGCACACTGAGATTCTCCACAGATTGGGGAACTAGAACCCCATTCATCAACCCTGCTCCACCCCCAGGCTGCATTTATTACTGGGACCCCATTGAATGGACCTCATATTTGGGATCTTCTGCCTCACTGTTGAACTCACTGACAGGGTGGGATGGGTCAGCCTTTGAACTTCCATGACTAGCAGAGCCCTTGGCTGTCAGTAACCTTGATGAGATATTGCTTCATGAACCCAAACACACTTTGTTAAGGTCACAGCAAAGAGACGCAGGAACATTGGGAGCAGAAGCAGTCCATCTGCCATGGAACCACACAGGGAAGCAGGCCCTTTGGTCCATCTAATCCATTTCATCCCATCTACTCCATGCCAACCACTAGCTGTAACACTAAATGAGCATGAATCCCATTTTATTCCCTCCACATTCCCAACTAACTCCTAGATTCCATCACTCCACTGAGAGCAACTTATGGCAGGCAATCTTCATGCCTTTGGGACATGCGAGCTCCGCTTGTCTTTGGAGGAAACACCATCCTAGGAGAAAATGCAAACTTCACACGCACAGCACCCCAGGACAGGATTGAACTGAGGTCTCTGGTGTCATGGGGATGCAGCTCTGCCATTTACATGGGGTGGCATGGCCAGCGGAGTGGTTAGCACAATGCTGTTACAGCGCCAGCCGCCTAGGTTCAAATCCAGTGTTGTCTGTATGGGAGTTTGTACATTCTCCCCGTGACCTGTGTGGGTTTCCTCCAGATGCACTAGTTTCCTCTGACGTTTACAAAAAATGTACGGGGGTTGTAGGTTAATTAGGGTATTTGGGAAGTTACCGTGCTGTATCCCTAAACTAAAAAACTATATAAATTGGCTTCATTCCTCTTTTAACCCATATTTCTCATGATGCTGGCCTAAGAAAAATCAGCTGTGGGAAAATCAACAGGTTGGAGATCCAACACCAGTCAGATTCACTCTGTTTCTCTCTCTCTCTCTCTCTCCCTCCACTGATGCCGCCTGGCTTGTTGAGAATATTCACAATTTTCTGTTTTATTTCAGATTTCCAGCATCTGCAGTTTCTTTGATTTTCAAAAAAAAATTGTTGATTGAGAAACCTCCATTTTAATGTTTTCTTTTCATTTAAAGATACAGCATGGTAACTGACTTTTCCAGCCCATGGGACCGGGTGCTCCCATCCTCCAAAACCTAATGGGTTTGTAGATTAATTGCATGTAATTAGGCTGAAATGGCTCCTATTGTTAAGATTTAAAAAAAATTAAATGGAGTGAATCGGAGAACGTAAAGACGCGGGATCCCTACCCTCCAGGGAAAACAGAAAAAAAATATTTAACTGAAGTAAAAACTGAAGTGGAAACGACGTAAGAATAAAATACTTACCTTATAAGATGCATCCAAATAAGAGAAAAACTGTCATTGGACCGTTTGGAAGTGTCCCCAAGGACTTTAAAGGGAAGGCCTCCATGACAGAAGGAGCCTGGACCTGGAGTTGCGACGAGGTCCCGACGGAAGGCTGAGACGGGGGTGGGGTGAACGGATGCTCGTGGGTGCGTCCCTCCTGAAGATTGGAAAAAAATGGCGCTGGAGAAGAGAGAAGGGAGTCACCGCGCATGCCCGAATCGGCAGACGCACGCAGTTCATTTCAGGAAATATTAGCTTGGATAAAAGACCTATAAAAACGGAATCTCTCACAAGGAACAGATGAAGCCAGAAGGTGATGACGATGAAGGTACAGAACAAGGAGGAGAAGCGAGGTTATACAAAAGGCTACAGGGGAGAGTAAATTTAAAGAGGCTCCACTCGAGGGGGGTTGTAGGAGAAATGCAGGTGGAAATGAAGGAAGAAATACTCTGTCTAAGGACTCTATCTGAGGATACAAAGTTTATCAAGCTAACGGCTGATGTGGAAAAGATGTGGGTAAAATAAATCATAAGGTTGGAAAAAGTGGAAGCCAAGATTGAAAATATACAGGAGGGAGTGGGAACATTGGAGAACGAAGTGATAGTGGGGACTATTGAAAGGAAGAAATGTTTGGAAAAAAATTGCCTATATAGAAAATTTTTGGAGAAGAAATAATTGTTGGATTGAAAGAAGAAGACATGATTGGATTCCTACGAAGATGGTTACCTAATGTTTTGGGGGGAGGTGCGGGAGGTGAACAAATTTGAAAGTCCTATTGAAATCGAGAGCCCTTAGGCCAAGACCACAATCAAATGAAAAGCCTCACTCTATAGTGGATAAATGTTTGAAATATCAAGATAAAGAAAAAGAATCTTAGCCTTGGAGTCTGAAAGAACAAGAACAAGAAAGAACCCACTTGAATACCATGAATCAAAGATTTTCTTCTACCCAGATAGAGCTGACCAGAAGAAGGGAGTTCAATCCGGTTAAGAAGACCCTTTGGGGAAAAGTTTACAAGTTTGTACTTCATTACCCAGCCATGCTTGAAGATCTCATTACCTAACAGCTCAACAAGAAATTTTTTTACAGATGGGAAAAAAGCGGCAGAATTGGTGGAGACCAATTGTACCGAGGGAATGGGATGTGTTTATTTCAGTGGTAATGCACGATCAATTGCACAAAGACAAAAGTTGCCGAGACTGAAGGCTTTTATTTGCAAGAGATGGACCGGCGGTCCCTGTGTTGGTCGCTCACACTGGCCCGGACTCGAACTGGGGGCAGGCTTGCGGCATGACAGCCTTTATGGGCGAGAAAGGGGGAGGAATCATGAGCTGGCCAGGGTCAGCCAGGAAAGGTCATGTAATTTGCATATAACGAACCTGTACAATAGTGGTTTCACCACATTTGGTTGTTGTAATTTGATTATTAAGGTTGATATATTGTTAAACGATGCGGATACCCGGGAGGTTTAGGGTCTGGGAGCCTCCGACCATGTCCTTTATTGTGGCACACGCCACATCCCAGATAATGGGGTGGTGGTGTATATTTTAACAGTGCCAGTAGGGGGGGAATACATACTTATTACTAATTATCTATTAATTTTGGTTAAATTCAGTTTTTCTTTTTATTATTTCATTTTCAAGAGGAAAAATCGAGGGCAATTCAGAAGTAAAGATTTTAATGATTGGAGGAGATTTGTAGTTTGGGCAGATACAAAGGAATAAAAGAACTTCTGGGAAAATCCTCGCTTTCTTTTTTTCTTTTGCTCTATCTATTCTTGCCTTTTTATTTCCCACTTTCTTTTTCAGGGACCTCTGGGGGGAGGGGTGGGGGGAGGGGATCAAACACAATGTAATATACATATGACTAATGTTTGATGTATGTATTTACAACTTTGTAATTGACCACATTGTGGATGAATGTTTTAAAATAAAATATTAAAAATATTCAAATTTTAAAATAAAATATTCAGAAAAATATTAAACAAGTCTGTGTTACCCAAATACACCCATGTGACCAGTTAACCTACTAACCCCGAACATCTTGGAAACATGGGAGGAAACCGGAGCACCCGGAGGAGACCCTCCGCAGAAATGGGAAGAACATACAAACTCCTGACTGACAGCGCTGGATTCGGACCCAGGTTGCCGGTGCTGTAATAGCGTTGCACTAACTGCTACACTAACCGTGCTGTTCCATTTTCCCCAACACCATTTAGGGGGCAGGGAAGGGTTCGCAAGGCCTTCCATGCATGCTTCCTGATTTTTCTTCTGAAGAGCATCAAAACATCATGCTGGAGGAACCCAATCAGTGGGAGAAAGAGAATGGTCGGCCTTTTAGGCCGGAACCCTTTGCCACGTCTCCGTCCTCTCATCTTCCAGCATTTTCAGTCTCCTATATGTCTCAACTTCAAGAGGGTGGTGGACTTTTTCAAGCAGATATTGAATGAAAATATATCCTTGCTGTTAAACAAGAAAATTTGAAGGAGCTGGGATCACCCAAAGGCACTGGAGAAACTCAGCAGGTCATGCAGCATCTGGAGGAAGTAAAGACCCAAATAAGGGCCCAGGATTAAAATGCTGGTTACCTTGGACTTCATGTGGGCGGCATGTGATCTGTTGAACTTTCCCACCTCTTTAATGTACAGAAGTATTTCCTTGCTGGTTGGTAACCTTCTTCGGACTGGGCAAGGTGATTGATGGAACTCTGCCGCCCTCTGCAGCTCAGACCTGCTCTGAACAGGAGGTGAATTCCAGCACAATGGGTGCTTTTAAACTGCTGCACCTGGGACGCCCTCCTGGGATGTGGCTAATTTTGTGGAACTGAGAGGATTTCAGAGGAGTCGATTGGATGAAGCTGTTTGCTGGCAAAGATGGGTCTGGCATTCAAGGGCGAGATTTTGAGGGTCCAGAGTTTGCATGTTTCTACAAGGATTAAAGGCAAAATTAGCAGGCCTAGGGAACCTTGGTTTTCAAGGGATATTGGTGATATGATTAAGAAGAGAAGTGTATAACCATTATAGGTCACAAGGAGCAAATAAGGTATTAGAAGAGTATAGAAAATGCAAAAGAAAGAAATCAAGATGGAAAAAATAAGGCATGAGGGGGCTTTGGCAGATAATGTGAAGGTAAATCTGAAGGGTTTCTACAAAGATATTAAAAGGATAACAAGGGACCAAATTGGTCCCCAGAGGATCAGAGTGGTCAATTATATGTGGAGCCTCACGAAATGGGGGAGATCTTAAATAGGTTTTTTGCGTAGTATTCACTATGGGCGTAGCGAGGTGGCTAAGATCCTCCAGCATTTCTGTTTTTTTTAAAAACTAGAGCACTAATCTTGGTCAGAGACATCACGGGTATCAGTCTTCACTCCATCGAGGACATCTACAAGAGGTGGTGCCCTAAGAAAGCAACCTCTATCCTCCAGTACAGTAGCAAACAGCAAAGCTTCTCTTCCAGAGGAACTCGTTGCCTTCTACGCCCAATTTGATGACAGTAACAGCAAAGAACCACCCGCCTGCATCCCCTGATGGTCCCATCCTGTCCGTATCTGAGGATGACGTGTGTGCTGCCTTCAGGAGCGTGAATCCGAGGAAAGCATCTGGCCCGGATGGAGTTTCCGGCCGAGTAATAAAAATCTGTGCTGACCAACTTACCAAAGTATTCACAGATATTTTCAACATCTCGCTCCAGCAGGATGTGGTACCTACCTGTTTCAAACAGGTATCAATCGTCCCGGTGCCCAAGAAGAATGCAGAAACCTGCCTTAATGACTATCGATCAGTGACACGCACATCCACAGTGATGAAAGGCTGGTGTTGAAGCCTATCAGCTCCTGTCTGAGCAGTGATCCATTCCAGTTCACCTATCGTAGCAACAGGTCTACAGCGGATGTCATCTCACTGGGTCTACACAAAGCCCTGGAACACCTGGATAGCAAAGATGTACACATCATGATGCTCTTTATCGACGACTGTTCAACATTTCACACCATCATCCCCTCAAAACTGATCAGCAAACTCCAAGACCTGGGAGTTATCACCCAACTGTGTAATTGGATCATGGATTTCCTCACCTCCAGACCACAATCAGTGAGGATTGGTAAGAACTTCTTCACAATCTTTATCAGTACTGGAGCACCACAGGGCTGTGTTTTAACCCCCTCGTCTACTCACTTTAAACGTAGAGCTGTGTAGCTCAGTACGACAATAACACCATCTACAAACTTGCCTGATGAAACCACGGTCGTGGGTTGTAAAAGGGATGGGGATGAGTCAGCGAACAGGATAGAGATTCTTGGCTGAATAGTGCACCAACAACAACAACCTTGCACTTAATGTCACCAAAACTAAGAAGCTGATTGTTGACTTCACGAAAAGAAAGCCAGAGGTAGACTATCCAGTGATCATTGGGGGAGAGGGTGAGCACGTTTAGGTTCTTGGGAGTCACTATCTCAGAGGATCTTTCCTCAACCCCCTCACCAATGGCATTGTGAAGAAAGCACGTCAGCGCCTCTACTTCTGCAGGAGTTTGCGGAGATTTGGTATGACACCAGAAACCCTGGAAAATATCTACAGAGGTGTGGTGGAAGGTGTGCTAATTGGCTGCATCACGGTTTCCCATGGGGCCACCAATAGCCCTGAGTGTAAAGCCCTCCAACAGGTGGTGGAAACAGCCCAGAACATCACAGGCAAAATCCTCCCCACTATTGAGAACATCTATAGGGAACGCTGTCGTCGGAGAGCAGTAGAAAATATCAAGGTCCACACCACCCAGCACACACTCTGTTCTCACTGCTGCCATCAGGAAAGTGGTCTAGATGCCACAAGACGTGCACCACCAGGCTCAGGAACGGATGCTTCCCCTCCACCATCAGACTCTTCAACGACAAACTCAATCAGGGACTCTTAAATGTCTCTGACTTGTGCACTTTATTGATTTTCTTTTGTTTTCTCTGTATTTCACAATCAGTTTGTTTACATTCATTATCTACTTACAGTTCTTTGTTTGTATACATGCATACATTGTTTACAGGGTTTTTTTTTGTACTACCAATTAGTGGAATTTCTGCCTGGCCCGCAGGGAAAAGGGGATCTCGGGGTTGTATGTGATGTAGCATATGTACTCTGACAATAAATCTGAATTCTGAAATCTGAAGGACCCCCACCACCTAGGCCATGCCCTCTTGCTACCACCAGTAAGGAAGTACAGGAGCTTGAAGATGAGCACCCAGCGACACAAGGACCACTTCTTCAAAGTTCAGATGTATTGTCAAGAGTACTTTTTTGAGCCCAGAGGACCCCAAAACCCAGCAGCAATAGATATTCACCAAGTCAAATGGTTAC
This sequence comes from Narcine bancroftii, assembly GCF_036971445.1. NCBI lineage: Eukaryota > Metazoa > Chordata > Chondrichthyes > Torpediniformes > Narcinidae > Narcine > Narcine bancroftii. The sequence continues at coordinate 311,439,556 of NC_091472.1, forward strand.
TTAAACAAAAGTTGCTTTTAATTATCTTTAAATATGCAAACAGAATCACACTTTAACTTATCACTATTGACTTAACTAACCTCACTTAACCCCCTTCTAATTCTAAGCACACATGTATGTAATGTGTGTGTGTAATTTCAGAACAGGTTTTTGGTTCACAGTACAAACTCACTTCTCATCCCTCCAAGTTCACTGGTTGTAGGAAATTCTTATACTATGCACAGAATTTAACATTTATAAAGTTCACCAGAATTTGGTACTTGAAAGGTAAATGGTTACCACTCAGAAAGGATCTTATCAGTTTTTCAGAGAGAGATTTGTTGTTCCAGGACACCCACAACTGATTTACTTCCATCAGCCACTTCAATGTCTTGCCAAATAAACTTTCCCCCTCAAGGTTCTCCAGGTGATAATCTCTTTCTTCCAGGTCACCACAGAGTGCCTTCTTGTTTCTTTTATTCCAAGAGAAACATTAGACAGCCAGTCCTCTCCTCTTGCATGAACTACAAGGGCTTTGACTAGACTGTACAAAGCACTTACAACCCATTTTCCAAATGGGGTTTTCCACAAGCTTGCCAGCTTGTCCTGTTCCAGTCCCAGAAGTTGTTGCTGGCTGTAATGCTGTAGAAGTGATCTCTGTGTGTCTCTCTCTCACACACAGAGAGAAAGCCTGTTGGCTCTCTCTCTGTTTGCAAAGCCACATGACCCTCTTTGAAGAGCTCCAGACAATTTGTGGTTCTGACAAGATCTTTCATCTGTTGCCTTTTTGTAAACAACAATCCATTCGTGAAGCCTTTTGGGCACTCTTCAAAGCTCTTGCAAAGACTGTGGGGCCAATATGTCTAGCATTAGCAGAGCTCCAGTATTTCAAATAAGATCTGTTTTAAAGTGTTTGTATGTGATCTACACTAACAAACTTTTCCTAATTTATCTTCCCAAAACATATCTACATACTCTGTCACAGTACATACATGAGACCACATACATTCCTGAGATTCTTTTACCTGTGGGCCAGGCAGAATTACCACTTATTGGTAGTGCAAAAAAATCTGTACTCAAGAAGATACGCTCACATGTAAACAAATGAAGGAATGTAAACAAACTGACTGTGCAATACAGTCTCCGCTGCCATCCGATTTCTGAACGGGCAATCAGCCACTAATTTATTTATTTTTAAACATAATTTGTACCAATATTTGCGCAGCGAGACTGCCGCAAAACCATGGATTTTGTGACATGTTCATGACAAAAAAATTCTGATTCTGCTACGAATATTGCACGGCACTGTTAACAGTCCATGAAGTGCTTCTCCAATGTGATGAGAGGCTTATGGTCATACTCATTGTACAATGTGTCTCAACAGCAAATGAGTTTCACTTATGAGATGGAAGGATGCTGTCCCTCCCACTCACACTCAATGGTTACCTGATGTGATGGCTCGCTGGACTCTGGAAAAAATTAGATGCTCGACTAATGCAATGAACCTTAATTTTCTAAATTTATGGGATCCTTAATTATTTTCAGAATTTATAATATTATTGGATCCCATTTTACGGGTTGGTTGCCTTTTCTTTCATGCATTAATGGAACGTATATTCATAACTTCGTAACTAGTCATTCTCCACCTTTTTCTTTCCACTCACATCCCACTTCAAATCATTCCTCTGCCATCGATGCTCTGTGATTAGTAAGGGATCACTTAAGGTTGGATGTGAGTGGGAAGGGAAGGCTGAGAATCACTGTTCTAGACCTTATTGTTACTGAAATATTTGGCTTGAGGAAAATTCTTTGGCCCATTTCCTTTGGAGTTCTGAAACCATGCACATAACGAGTCAATGAGGGACGATTAAAATAATGG